>NW_009798343.1:196708-205815 GCF_000520075.1 Aphanomyces astaci | reverse complement strand
CTCTGGCGGCTCGTCTCTTTTGTCGGCACGCCAAGTAGGAGGCGCGACAGACGCGCCACTGGGCCGCTTTTCTTCGGGGACCGGGCTGAAACGTAGACGAGGCCGCGAGTTTTCCTTTCGCGGCTCCTCTGCCGGCGCCTTCGAAGGTCTTTCTTCGTCCATGCCGCCATACAGCTGGTACCCAATGGCGAATTGCCGCAGCCACTTGACGTAGCGAAACACGTCTGACTTGAGCACTTTGTTCTGCTGCAGTTGCAGCTGCTTCGTCACGGCCAGCTGGAGCGGTGCTGGCTAGATCGCCTTGGTGATGATTCCCACCACCAACTTCCCCTCCTGATGGAGTACCCACTCTTGGCCGTCCTCCTCGAGGGTTTTCATCAAATTGTCGAGCATTCGACTCACTCGACAGTCGGCGTCGAGGATCTTGGTGTCCAACTGTACGGCCACCTGAAGACGCTTCTTCAGCGCGTCCAACTCAACGGGTTCGTCATCGTGGGCCTCCATGAACCAGGACACCCACTCGTCTTCTGTCACATCGCCATGTGACTTCCCAAAGTCAAACATAGCGATGTGTCGCTTTGAAAACAGGTCCATACACGCGCCGACTGGCATCAAAAACGGACATTGGCCCGTTGATTGCAGTGCCATGATTTGCGACGTGTATCGCTGGTATTCTCGCATAAACGCACGACGCTCCGCTTTCGTCGATCCCTTGAAAGAGGGTGGCAACGGTAAAGCCGGTGCGTTCAGTACTTTCACGGCTTCGTCTTCGCCCATGTCCACGTCACCAGGTGCACTCGCACCCGCAGATGATGCGTCAGGCAGCTGCACTTCCGCCGCTGCTCGCGTTGGCACAGCCGATGGCGTCCAACTTGACGTCACCCCCACTCCACCTTGGACACCAAACCCCATCCGATCAACGGGTTGGGGTTGGTTTCTTCGAGGAGAGCCGAAAGGCCCACGGAAACGTCCGCGACCTTCGCGCCCTCGTGGCGCCATACGCACTGTGTCGTCGTCGCGCTCCGGCGACCGAGACTTGCGGCTTGACGGCTCCACTTCCGTATCACTCATTGCTTCAGATCGATACGTGCTCTAAAGAATTCTTAGTTCCGCACCCCGCACTGTCGATGCTCCGTCGACCAGCACAGCAACCACAACGGTGGCTAGACTCACAATGCAAACTGACTGGTATTAACCTTTTATACTAACCAGTCGTCGATATCAGCCACGCGTCGAAACCAGACGGTTCTCGACCTCCCATGTAGGTGCGGTGTGCCCTCGATCATTTCCAAGGGCACACGACGCACTTCTGCGGACGCGGCAGAACACTTGGTCGTTGAATACTTCTTGTCTTATAAAACACCCAAAGGGCGATGTCCCCCATTCATCATTTCTCGTTTTCACTTATTGGCATGAAGTTGCTTGCTGCTCTCGTCCACGCCGCCGCCGCCGCGTCCCAAGTCGAGGTGGTGTTTGACAGCCTCGCGCCCCTGGATAAGGGGGACAAGGGCTCCCCCATCTCCAAAGCCCGATCCGTGGCGGTTCAATTCCCCAGATTCCCGGCATCGCATGTGCGTTGTAGCACCGCTGGATTGACCCTTGAATATGTCAACTTTACCCTCGGCACGCTCGACATTCCCACCGACGAGTCACTGTGGATGCAAACTGAATTGTGCCCTTCCGAAACGGTAACCAATCCCTCCCATTTATACACTCATCTCCTATAGCTCCGTCTTTTAAACTAATACAACTTCCGGAGTTTCCTTCTAGGTTTGCCCCACTGCACCAATTCCGACGACCTCGAGCGCATCCCCATCCAAACCATCGCCAAACGTGTCACGTTCCAAGTGTTCCCACCGTCCCCTATTGTACTTGAACCCGCCACCACGTACTGGTTCACGGTGCACTCGAACGGCAAAACCAAGAACAAATCGCCCATCTGGTTGGACGGCACCAAGACGTTCTCGACCAAGAACGATCCCTCGAAGGAAATGCTCGTTGCGTACACCGAAGGCGACACATGGGCCGTGGCAGCCGCCCCCACCGAGGACCGCTTCGTGCCGTCGCTCCAAGTATATGCTAGCAAAACTACTAACTACTTGCGCATGGATGTGTCGTGCCGTCAGCTGTGTTTGTTTGGGGACTCAATAACGAGGGGAAGCAGTGTACTGTTGCCACCAGCCTTGAAAGTGGGCGGGGGGATAGAATCGGGCCAATACTACACTGCGACTTGTACTCATTAGCTACCGCCGGATGGCTCAAATCGAGTTTGGTGTCTAATTGTTTCTTTGCCAATAATCAAGGTTTTGGCTACGAAGAATGCACACTCTAGTTTACCTTGGAGAATAGTCACGTGCCACTCATTGCCAAGAATCGAAACGAACCGAAGCCCCTATCTCCATATAACAGTCGTTCGTAAAGGCTGCAAACGTTGCAGCAATTTCGTTTGATGACTTGCTGACTGTATTCACTGGATCAAATCCATTAACTGGGTAAATAAAAGACATGCCAATGATGGTCGCATTATTCTGTTGTCGCTTCAACCAGTATACGATGTCCTTTTGATAATGCTTCCAGGGCAGGCACCATAGTGGACGACCACATCACGCTCTTCGTCTGGTCGGGACACGATATACGAACGTGCGCGGCTCGCCTATGTATCGTAGGTCGGCCTCGTTCGATCCTGCTAAACGTGTGGCTATGAACAACATTCCATTCCAACGGGAATGCCCCAACACTAAACAAACTTTAGTGGATGCTTGTGTTATGTGACGGTGGGGGCGTATTTTGCTAGAAATTTCTGGCTGGTCCGAGGCTGCTTGGGCTGTGCGGTGGTGGAACTTGCCGTAGCGATTTTGTACTTGGACGATATGGACTGCAGCCTGTCGCTCGAGTACTGCCACGTCGGGTCAGTTGGAGGATTGATGTTGTTGGACAACTCGAGTCGAGTGGCAGGGCCCCATCGAATGGCCAGGAGGCCATTGAGCAGCACCCGAGCGCAACTGGACTCGACATGTCGAAAGCTACTGTCGGAACCCAGGCGAAGGCACCCCTCACACGTAGTTACTACTTGGCTTATACTTACAAAGCTATTTAGACAAGACATATCGACGTCTTTCGCTCATCACTAATATCTACCCTCCCATAGCAGCTCCGTTAGTCGCCAAAACGATTTCAAGTGCTGACTATGAATTTGCGATGACACTTACGATACGACCATTTGTGGGGGACAAAAACTACCTTGTCCATTTCGTGGGGGCTTCGAGCTTACTCACTTTCAATATTGGGCAGCTATGGTGCACCTTCGAAGGACTACTTTTCGGTCGTAGTGTTTCATGCTTAACGTTAGCCGCCTCTGAAAACGGGTGTAGACGCGTGCGTTTTGGGGTATTTACTCGTGTCGTGAATTTTGAGCAGTTTTCGCGGGATAAACTCGTGCTTGGGGTTTTCACGCTTGCTTGGGTGCACTTGTCGAGGTAGTCGTACAGTGAGGGGAGGATGATGTGATGGCAACGGTAAGCCTGGGTGCCGAGATGCAAAATCCAAGCGATAATCGGGAGCCACCTTCGATAGTAAATCAGCGGCTTAGTTTTTGTCCCGAGTGCGGTGCTTGAAGGTGCAATCGACCTTGGCCGTAAGGGTACGGGCTTCCATGTAGAGGGCGCGGAGACCTGGGTGGCGGACTCGGTTGAGGCCCCAGGTTGCTGTGCCCGCATATCTCCAGGTCCTGAAGGTTCATCGCCTGGGCTAGACGTAGTGCCCCGAGAAGTCCATCATATTCCGCTTGACTGTTCGTGGTGGGATCCGGGAGAAACCGAGCCAGGAAATAACATGCCAGAGATTCCCCATATGGCATAGCAATCGAGCCTGAACCTCCACACGCATCATCTGTGCGTGCCGCTCCATCAAAGACGATCATCCCCCTCTGAACCGGGGAGGGGTCCCACGGGACTGAACGCCCGTGACGGTGTGCATTGGAACATCTCGCCGCGATTGTTCTGTACACTGTGGCTCGCAGGCGTTCGTTGCCTGCGTTTGGCGTGCAATGTTGCGAGGGCTGTGACGTGTGCGGAGGCTAGTGCCGCCAGGCCGGGGGTGGTCGGGTGGGTGGAATCTGTGGCCCTATGGGCTTTCCAACGTTCTGTCCATAGTTGTATTAGTGCCAGTGTGCGTAGTCGGAGCCAGGCTTGATAGCATATTTGGTTATACGCAGTGCCATGGGTAGCCCATTTTGGTGCTTGGAGGCACCAATAAGCTGCGCGTGGTTGTTCCGCCGTGAAGAAAGAGTGTTTGTGGTAGAAGGGACTAGCGGCCGATGCACCGTACCAGATATCCAACAAGCCGCTCCACATATCCTGTGCTCTCGAGCACTGCCAGAAGGTATGTGCGATGCTGTCT
This sequence comes from Aphanomyces astaci, assembly GCF_000520075.1. Taxonomy (NCBI): domain Eukaryota; phylum Oomycota; class Saprolegniomycetes; order Saprolegniales; family Verrucalvaceae; genus Aphanomyces; species Aphanomyces astaci. The sequence goes on along the minus strand of NW_009798343.1, from coordinate 201,417 downwards.
TCGCGGCCGCAGAAGGGACAAGTAGGAGGAGGTGCTGATGTCTGGAAACGGAAGGCCTGGAGGTGCCATCTGTATTGGAATCATTGAAGATCCCCATAGAGTGGGTGGAGACGCCAGGTTTCGGTCCAAGCTTCGGATGAGTGTGGCATAGCGATGGTCGCGAAGAAGCGAAGTCTGCGGTCCTCATACTTTGGGTGGAGCTGTGTACTGGGGTGGACGTAGCTATGGATATGCGTGCTAAGGTGTTTCACAAAGAGAAGGCGGCGGGTTAGCAGAGTTCGAGGCGGTGGGCGCGGGAACCATGATCTGCTGCGGGGAATCGGCATGGGGGCGAGGTCTTGCATTCCCAGGCCGATGCTGAGCATGAATAGCCTGGGCAGACGTGCCTTGTCCATGTTCGTCGGGAAATGGCGGGGAACGAAGGTCCAAGGAGCCGCCGAGCATGACGCGAAAGCGTGCGCAAAAGAGTCGTATCCCTGGGCTGTGAGGGTCTTGTCCTGGTGATCGCGGATCCACTCGTTGTGTTCCAACGGTTGGTGCCATAGCATTTGCCGCCACTGGGGGGGTTACCCGGGCTAGTTGGAGGTGAACGATGCGTGCTGCCTCAGCAAGCTCGGGAGGCATATAACAGTGGCATCTCCCATCTCTTTCCCACACGTAGGTGCACGCTGTGCGGGCCGTGAGAAGGAAGGCTTGTATAGCGTCCCGGTCTACTTGGTCCCTGGGCCACGCATCTGCTAAAGTGCCCGACTTGCAAGACGTTGTCCGTATAGCAGAGAGTCCCCCGTCCAGCTGACTTTGCGCAATGAGGGATGGAGGGTATACCTGATACCCCCGTCCATCTGGAGTGACGTAAGTGCAACACCGCTGGGCCATCGACCCGGCCCCGTGCTTGCCCTGACGTACCTCCTCAGGGCTTGTTGATCTGCGATGTGGCGTATGTTCGGGAGGGCCCATCCATCGGCCGACCGCGAGCGGACGGATCTGGGGACGTGGGATGGCAAGCGGTCAGGTCGTGGTGTGGTAATCCCCCACCACCAGAATCGCCATACGAGTTGGTCAACCTTCCTTGCCCATCTTTCAGAGGGCACATAATTGGTGGCCATAAACGCTATCTTGGGTTGCACTATGGACTAGAGGATCTGCGCCCGTGATGGGAGGGAAGTTGTCTTGGAGCTGGCGACCCGCAGACGCCGTTCCGTGGATTGTAGGCATGCATCCCAATTGTCATCGACCAGGTCGCCTAAGCCCACCTGAAGCCCCAAATACCTCCGGCGCATCCGTCCGTGGATGAAGGGAATGCCATGGGCCTCGGAGTCCCGGACGGCCGTATTGAGGCATAGCCCGAAGGACTTATGGTGTTGCACCTTGAGTCCTGATATGTCTCCGAATCGGCGGAGCACGTCCAGTACGAGAGGCAGTAAGTCGAGGCGGCGAAGGTATATGGCCGTGTCATCCACATGTGCATTGCAGCAAAGGGGAACCACGTCAGGGCCGTCCTCGAGTAGGATACCGTGTTACCATGCCAGACCCTGAAGGGATGCCAGCAGGGGCTCCATCCCAAGGATGAAAAGGTCCTGCCCGGTACAAAGCCTTGTTGTTGGTCGCCTATGATTTTGGAAAGGAGGGGTTGGAGCCGTAGCGACAGCACCTGGGCAAATAGCTTGTACGAGGAGTTCAGCCAGGCAAATGGACGGTAGTCCATCGCGGATACGCTATTTCCTGCTTTCTTCAGCGGGATGACATCGGCATCCGCCAAGCTAGCCGTCATGAGGCCGCCCGCCAAAATACTGTTAAACAGGTCGAGGAGGATGGGGGTCAGGGCGTCCTGGAAGTGTCTGTAAAAGCTGTTAGGAAGGCTGTCCGGCCCTGGGGACTTGGATCTGTTTAACCGTCCCAACGCCGTTAGGAGCTCCGATGTGGTACACGGGGATAGCAGATGGTTGGTAGAACATTCCCTTGGACCGACGCGAGCATGTTCCCATGGTGCGCTTCGATATGCGTTTTGCCCTCCAAGATCGTCCGATGTGAACTGGACATAGTGGAGACCCAGCCGTTGGCCATGTTGTCAGCGAAATTTCCCAGGGGATACCCTGGGGGGGTTCGATATCCGGGATTGTCCCGTCGTCCCACTTGTCTGTGAAACGATGGAAGAAGTTTCGGGATGGGGATGCGCCTCCGACCATATGTTTGCCAATGCGGTACTCGTTGATCTCTCGGAGGTGCGCTGCCGTCGAGTCAATAATTTCTGCGCGTTGGCATGGATCGTCAAGTGGAATCAGCGTTGGTGGGGGGGACGTTCGCTGTGGCGAAGTCGCAGCAGCAGCTTCCGTGTCGAGGTGCAAAGATCGTCCCATTGTTGCCCCATGCTCTCTGGTGTCGAAGTATCCCAATTGAACGTAGTCAAATGCTCCAGAAGCATACGGCAGATGACGCGTGGAGTATTGGTCCGAAGCGGGTAAAAGCGCGGACGGTCATTACACCTGGGCTGGGAGTGTCCCACGCTCAGGCCTACGGCATTGTGGTCGCTGCGCTGACCAGGGGTGTACACTGTAACCGCATTGACCAGTGCACCGAGGGATTGGGAGACGTAGAATCGATCGATGCGAGAGCTTGAGTTGGACTGTGGTCTGACACATGTGGTGGTCTGTCGATGGAACTCGAGACATGTCGGTAGATGGATGGCGTCGAGTTTGCCAGACGCTGTCCTCCAGTCGTCGGTGAGTGATTGTGTTGCTTCCCACGCCAGTGCCAACACAAACAACCAAATGGGGGAGTGCCGACTCCCTGCAAACCGCACACTTGATTGACTTGATGTTACCACGGCGTTGCAGAACCAAGAGTGAGATTCTGGCAGTTGGCTGGGACAGGTGTTCTGTTTTCTACGTCCTAGTACTACTAGTAATACTACTAGTAATACTATGCCTTTTCGTGTCGGTTCGCCGGACCACCTGTGTCATGGCGGGACTTGGATTAAGTCGCCCACCACAACACCCCCCCAAGCCATGTCCCGCAGGACACACTTGGGCCTCGCTAATTCATCGCCTTCGCTCGCTTCATCGCCTTGCGCAATGCATCGCCTTCGCTCGCTGTCTTCACGCCTTCAACATAGTTCTTCACCACGGCCGGGCATTCATGCATGAGCTTCTGCAGCGGTTCCCATGAGGAGTGGATATCCTCAAAACCTTCCCAAAGCACTTCCAGCATGAAGTCTTTCACATCCAGGACAAACTTGTGTCCCGCGATGGACTTGACCTTCACCATGATCCCTTGCTCGGAAACGTGTTCGATGATTTCTTCGGTCACTTCAAAGCTGTCTTCGGCGTAGAGCTTGACTCTTGATGCGTGCGCTTCCCGTAGTTCATGGGTCACCAAGTGCTCCAAAACGACGGAGAATTCGCCCACTTCCATGACTCGGTAGGGGCCCGTCCAGGTTACGGACAACTTGGGATGATAGCGTTCGTCGACTCGGGACCAGAGCACATTGTCGCCTTCGCTGACATTGCACTGTTCGTATTTCTCGGTCGCTTTCGTCGCTTTCGCCGCGCGCATCGCATTCTTGTCTAGGACTTCTTTGTGCATGACTTGCAGGCTAGCACGCAGCTTGTCCAGGTTTTTGGGGATGTCCTTGACCGTCCAGTCGCTCTCTCGGAGTTCCTTGTTCATGCCCACCACAACGACATCCAGGGGAGTCGCCGGGTTCAAAGCCGTGAACAGCATCATCGGCGACTTGCTCGCCAGTGATGCTGCCGGTGTTTGGTTGAGGTTGGCTTGGACCACTGGCAATAGGTAGTCCCATTCCTGTTCGGCTAGTTGGTACTCTCGCAGCATGACCCGCATCACTTGAAGGATGTCGCGGTTCATTCGCTCCACCGTTCCATTGCGCCAGGGGCAGTAGGCCAAGGTTAGGTCATGATGGACCTTGAACTTGTGGGCTAGCGCCTTCATGGCCACGTTTTTGAAATGAGTTCCTTGGTCACTGACCCAGACTCGTGGCATTCCGAACCGCTTCGTCCAGTCCACCAGGGCATCCACACATACTTGGCTCGTGGGTCCGTCGCATGCAATGAGTTCGCAGTAGTGGGTAAGGTCGTCTTTGAGTACCAGCACATACTTAGCGCCGCTGAACGCTTCGCCCATGTAGAGGTAGTCGAAGTGGATTCCTTCGTTGCGTTCTTTCGCGTGCCATCTCGGAGCATACGGTCGATGGACCACCCTTCCCCCTTTTACTTGAGGGCACAACAAGTAGCCACGGAGGACTTCACTGGCCCTGTCGGCCAAGTGGTCGACATAGAACAGGCAGCGGATAGTAGCCACCAGCGCTGCATGTCCACGGTGCCCGGCGCTGCCGCAGTGGGCAACGACCATGATCCGTTGGATCAGGTCATTCGCCGCACTCGGTATCCATAGCCGCTCGTCCACTTGCCACAGTCCGTCCACCACGGTAGCTTGCTTTGGTTTGGTTTCGCCATGCTGGTCTTGTGCGTGACGGATGTCTAGCACACATGGCCACACAAAGTCTTTGTCCAGCGGTCGCAGTTTTGGTTGTGCCGGTGGAGGGACTTTGCGCGCTTTGACTTTCTTTGACCAGCCATGGCCCCGACGTATTTTGACCCGCTTGGTCGCCAGACTTGGTGTCGGCTAACCCCAACGGCTCATCATATCCGCCCAAAGGTTGTGGATGCCGTCGATGTGTATGATTTCATAAC
>NW_009798343.1:185341-195734 GCF_000520075.1 Aphanomyces astaci | reverse complement strand
ACAGGTAGCACCGCCTTCATGGTCGCGGCTCTGACGGCCGATCGTTGGGGCAATTCCACGCAATCGCCACCAACTTCTTCCAGGTCATCGCCGTCCTCATCCACTTGCAGGCGCGCCACATGTTCCAGCAGGCGGTCGATGTCGATACCAATGGTCTTGAGGGTGTCGTCCGAGACGAGGAATTCATCTCCGTCGTTGACCACATAGCAGCGGCGCTTGCCTGGTACCTTGACTGGTCCAGCGGCCGTCAGGTCATCTTCTTCACGGCCACGCTTCGAACCATAGCTGTTTCTTTGTTGGTTGACCATGTCCCGTCATGCGTTCGGTGGAGCTGTTCGCGTAGGATATTCGCAAAGGCCACCAGATCGTTCGCCGGCACGGTCTTCATTTGCTCTTCGACTCTGTCGCGTAGGTAGCTGAGTGTGACACGCGCTGCTACCACCTTCATGAACGTTCTCAGCATAGTTGAGTCTTTGAGTTGTTGACGTAAGTCATTTTCGTCGATGGCGTCATCAACCCGCTCCATAAATGGCACTAGGCGACTGGTCACGTCTCCATGGGGGTCGACACTCAGCGCCCGACAGTAGGTTTGCATGTCTGACTTGGTGGGTGTCCACTTGGTCGCTGGTTGTCCGACGATTTCCATGATACGGTCGCGGTAGTCGTCCTCACTGAGTTGTTCCACAGGCACTCGCCAAACATGGGTGCATGTAGCCTTCAGGAGGCTGCGGTCAGAGGAAGGGATCCACCCCACAGCACTCCGTCGCCACTCGCCACCCATGCGTTGCGCATTTCCCTGTAGCTTGTCCTCATATGTCTCCCGCTTCTTCACCCAACTTACTAGGAATGTTCTATTCATACAGGTGATTCGAGGGGGTTGAACATCTGTCACCACCAATGAAGGTCCACTGGAGTTGAAGTTGGGCTCCCATCCTCCGCTGCTTCGCGTCGGTGGTCCACTCGTAAGAGGTCCCCATCCCGAACTGCTTGGTAGGGTGGTGTCCAACATCCTTCAATCATGGGCTGGACGCGCCACTTTGGCATGGTCGACACGCTTCTCCTTCGGGGGACGATTGGCTTTGTTGATACACCGCCGCTCAGCTTGCTTACGCTGTTCTTCTTGGTATTCCTTTTCTTCTTCTTCACTGTCAGGAGTACTGTCCAGTCGATTTCGTCGTTCCGCACGTAGCTTAGCTCGAGCTTCCGCCTTTTCTTCCGCTCTCTTCTCAGCATCGGACTTCTCTGGCGGCGGGTAGTCTTCATCGACATAGGCGCCTTCGATTGGGGGTCGTGGTAGTTGTTCCCAGTTTGGTCCCGTGGTTTGTCCACCATATCGCCGCTGCGATTCATCCCAGATCATGGACGCCGCTCGCGCGCTACCCGTTGCCTTGTTCGCCTTGGCCAGCTCTTCCATCGTCTTCCGGACTTCCTCGCTCTTGGACTCTTCCACAGCCGGCAGCACATCCGTGGTCCCTCCAACTACCGGGACCAACGGTGGCTCCGTCACTGGTACTTCCTGCTCAGTTTCGCTGCTCGCAGCTGTTGCTGCCGTTGCCGCAGCCTTCGGCTTCTGGGCGCGATCTTTTGAGTTCTTCGTCATTGCTCTCAGTTCCGTAGGATACTGGAACTAAAGTATACTTTGTGTTGTTTCCCACGCCAGTGCCAACACAAACAACCAAATGGGGGAGTGCCGACTCTCCCTGCAAACCGCACACTTGATTGACTTGATGTTACCACGGCGTTGCAGAACCAAGAGTGAGATTCTGGCAGTTGGCTGGGACAGGTGTTCTGTTTTCTACGTCCTAGTACTACTAGTAGTACTAGTAGTAATACTATGCCTTTTCGTGTCGGTTCGCCAAGGGTCGGCACCCGGTGGCCTCGGTTGAGGACCACCTGTGTCATGGCGGGACTTGGATTAAGTCGCCCTCCACAACAGTGACCCAGGTCTCCATGGCCGCACACTCCGATGCTTGCCGTCGGCGGGGTGTGGTGGAGTTACGTCCCACTGAGGGGCAGAGTCGCAGTTGAAGTCGCCGCCCACAATCATCCGGGTGGGTGTGGGAGGTATGCCAGTTAGAGTCGAAAAGAATTCTCGGCGTTCCCCCGTGGACCCACTTGGTGCGTAGATCGAGGCAAGCGTAAAGGTAACCGAGGATATCTGCAGATATCTCCCTGGGATCGCGTGTGCCGTGTCCAGAGTGAAATGTTGATCCGAAAAGGGGTTCAGAAGGATGGCCACCTCTTGAGAGCGATCGGGCGTCACAGACCAGAAGGACCAGGGGAGCCGCCTCCTTTGAGGCTCCATAAACGTGCCCAGCGCCGTGCCAGAGAGTGGCTTGCGCTTCCGAGGTCACATGAGTTTCCTGGAGGCATATGACGCCGAGGCTGTCGGTGGAGAGGTTGACCTTCCAACTTGCCATCCATGCCGCCACGGTGTCGTGGCGGAAACCGGCCACATTTTGGGTGAGGAGGCGGAAAGGTGATGAAGGAAGGCCTCGAGGAGATTGAGCGGTGTGTGTAGCAGGAAGCAGTGCGGAGGATGGGGTAGGTACAGAGGGAGAGAACTGCCTGGTGGGGGTCACCGGCGGCCTCACGCTAGGGAGTTTCATATGACGGCAGACGAGACAGACATGGGTCTATTCTCTGTATCCGCCAATGGTGAATCCCCAGGCGTACGCATGTTGCGCCACCCACGGTGATAATTGTTTCCATCCTCCGAGTGGGAGGTGGTCCCAGATATTCAGTAAGTTGCCCGTCTCGACTAGTTGGAGTACCCCACGCAGGGAGGGGAGGTCAGGGATTTCGCCTTCCTCTAGTCCTTCCAAGTCAAGGAGGGCTGTGAATACTGCTGCCCAGATTCACTGTATAGCCGTGATGGCTGTGAGAGCTCGCAGGACTATAACAGATGGAGGAGTTTCGGCCCGGGCGAGCAGCTCGCCCCATCTGGGTTGGTTAGTTGCCAACTGTACTGCTGCGTCCACTGAGGCGGCCCGCACGATATCCTCCTTCCAGGTATCGAGAAGCCCGGTGAGTTCAGGTTTCTTGTGGAGGGAGGCGATCTGGGTTAGGGTGACCCGGGCCATTGCCGCTAGCAACTGTTTACCCCAGGTGACCAAGATCGGGGGGGAGCACCTGCTGAGTAGGACCTCCGGGGTTCCGACTTCCCAAATCATGGATCTAGCCGTGAGGGGAAACTGCTCCAAGAGCGGCTCCAACTGGGCCGCTTCGTTGATCGGAGTGGTCAACAGTCCGGCAGGCACGCTGTCCGTGTTGTCTTTCAGCCACTTAGTGAGGCGTCTTGTATATCGGACGGGAAGTTTGGGAGGGGCTTTGATTCGCCGACCCGGGGTCAGTGCCGCCGATGTTCGTGGGGGGGGGGTGAGATGTATTGAGTCAAAGTGTGTTCCGCGTTTGTGAACGAGCAAAACGTCGGAGCTGGTAAGCGTTATGAAAATGGTCGTCCAGTTGCCCACCGGAATTGGTGTCTTCTCGATATCTTCTTGGCCGGGCATGAACCCGACCCTCCAAAGCCACCATGTATGCTCCGTCTCCTGTTCCTGAAGAACATATACTGGCTGTTGCCAGACCGCTGAAGCCGCAGCGATCTCCGGGTACCCGCACCAATCCAGTTTATCGACGCCCTGCGCTGGGTGTGCCGCAAGAAGCCTGCTGAAGAACTTGTCGATGAAGGCTTCCACCGTTTCTTGTGAGGCTTTGGAGGTGTCGGTAAGACGTTGCATCCAACGGGGGTTGTATTGGCCGAGGAAAGCTGGGTTTGTCTGCATGACGTCCCTGATGCTGTGTTTGAGGTCTGTGATGCCAGACACTACCTGGGGGTCGAGCGAGGACCGTGTGGACCATTCGTGATGCATTTTGGCGCAGTACAAAGCCAAGATGCAACATTGGCCTCGCGCGGCTACGACTCCCTCCTGCCATGAACGGCGCTTGAATATTTACCGGATCGGCCCAGTTAGTTGGAATTCTATAGGGATGGACGTCTCCGTAGGTGCTCCGCATAGATCGACCATAGCTACTTCGTTTGCCACCGGCGCTGGTGATACGGCGTCAGCTTCTAGATGTGTGTCGTTGTCGCAAGCCGTACGACCAGGAGGTAGTCCCAGCGCCCTCGTCGATGGACAGTCGGAGGCCAAGGGAAGGGTGGCTGATGTGCCCATGTCGATGTCCTCATATTCCCCCGAAGATTCTGGAGGCGCTGGCTCGCTTTCCGATTCACCGGTGCCCATGAGATCATCGTCCGCTGGGGGGGACTCCATATCAGGTGCTGGTGGTGCCAGGGCTGTCTCAGTAACAGTCATGTCTGATGAGACCGTGTCCTCCTCGCCAAAATCTGGCTGACAGAGCTCTCCAGATGCTGCCCCGGGGTTGCCGGGGGTCGGTTGTTCGGCTTGTAGGGATGTGATCCATGTGGTCCCAAGCTATATCGGTGTCCTGGTTGTTGCTGTATGCCAGTGAGGCGTTCCGTCTAGGTGAGACGGAGTAGAGGGCGTCAATTGTGGTGGGCGCTCTGCCAAAAAGGTCTTCTATTCGGATGATGCCAGCTTCCTGCACTTCCTGTTCGGGCGAAACCCACTCCCTCGGGAAAAGGATGCGGTCGTGGTCCGCATCCTGCTCCGGAGGAGTTTGCGTGGCCATTGCCCTGGGTGTTGTGGGCGGGGCCTCGGGAACCTGATCTCCTGTGTGGGGGGTCGGGACCGGTGGATGTGGTTGTCTCCGTGAGAGAGCCGAGATGATCCGTTTGCACCGACCCATCGCACGTCTGCATCTCTGGTGAGGTCCCATAGTCCACCTGCTGGACAGCTTGCGTCCCTGCCTCGTGGGAGGCCACACTGGGGGCTGTTTGGGTGCCTACCGGAATGGGGGGAATGTGGGCACCTACGTCCCGTAGCCAGTGGGTAAACGATGGTTTGCCAATAAATTCCGTATTGGGGGGTGCCGCCCAAAGGGTTGGTGAGAGCGTGATAATCTTGTCCCTGTGTAGGTCTGGCGCTGGGCATCGTTCCACTTGATGGTCCAAGGCCGCGCAGCGCCGACAGGGCATGTTGGTCTAGTCCTGAAAGTGGAAAATGTGGACAGTGATAGGGCCCATCTCATTGCGAGATTTCCCGAGGATGTCGTCCAGAACGTTGGCATTGTCCGTCACCACCAGGTAGCTGTTGGCATCATCATCCTCAGTCCCCTGGTTTTTGGCAGTGTCCAGACTGACTACCCCCACCCCAGAAGGCGCAGCATGTGGAGGACCTGCATCAATTTGATGCGGGCTGGCACTTGGAGTAGTCGAAAACTGTAAGTTTCGGTTTGTTGGGTTTCGTCGGTATCAAGGTCGGTGATAGGGTCCTCCGGACGCCGGAAGTGTCGCAGCCAAGTGATCTCTCCACGGAAGGGGACAGGTTGGTTCCGCCATGTGGCCGCCTTTGCCTTCGAATTGAATTGTAAGATAAGCTGACGGCCTTCTTGGTGAAGGTAGCACGAGTGCATATCTTTGCGTAGGGAATCGCATACCCTGACCGCCTCTTTGTTGTCTCCCGGGTTGATGGGTGAGAATAGGCGTGCCAACGACACGCTGGTCATGTCGGGGTAAAGTCGGTTGGATGCTCGGATTGGAATCTGGAGGAACCCAAAGTACTGCCGCATTTGGTCGTGGAACAACGCAATTTCTGTTACCTCAGAATTTGCTTGAGGAATTTTGAAGGGGTGTCGAGGGGTAGGGAGCCGGCAAGAACAGCATCCCGGATTTCCAATTCTCGGGTGCTAGGAGCCCGCATGTTGGTTGGCCAGGCTGCACTGGGTGCTTTGCACTCCGTGTGCGCCTGGGTAAGCCCTGGGTATGTGGGGGTATCGCGATGTCTAGGGGGTGGGTGCCTCTTGCTTTGGAGGCGAACCGTATCCGCGAAGGTTTGCCCTGGCGTGGTGCTGGTGGCGGGTTGATTGGTGGTTGTGCAGGTTCCGGATAGGCCTGCGTATTGAACGTCTGGGGCTCGGTTGTGTCCATTTCCGAGTCTTCCTTGGAAGCCTTGGGTATCGTGGACAATCTTGGTTGCTTGGAAGGATGAACAGTCGCCGTAAAGGCCTCCCGTCGCACGCGGGAGTGAGTTTTCTTCCGTTCTGTGGCCAGTACGTTTTGGCGATGCTGGTTAGGTCCACGAGGGCGGGCATGTTTCGGGAACTCAAAAGGTCGATGGTTGACTTGATCTGGGTCCTCATATGGAGGATGATGTAGCGCCTGCGCTAGTGGCAGGCCTCCGCCATTCGTTTCGCTGGACATGCCGCAGGATACTTTTACTTGGTATTTGCACTGATCGCCAACTAACGTGTTGATGTTAGTACGTCTGGATACTCCATACTAGTATGGAGTATCCAGTGCATGGTGAAGACTCTTCACCATGCACCTGGTCGAGGTCACACTGTACAGTAATATTTTTCATGTGAAAAATGCCTCTGAAAACCTATACTAAACTCATCAAAAATAATGCAACATGTGCGACTACCAGCAAGCAATACTACTGTATTAATACGAAGTACAGTAGTATCGTTTCCTGGAGAACATGGTGAAAACTTCAAAGAACATGGTTTTCATTGGCCAATATTATGGGGTTAGGTACGGTACAGTATTCAACGCATGTCCACTGACTACAACAATCATTTCAAGGCGTCCACCCTTGCTCTGTCATGCACACGGAGTAAGCTGCTGTCAAATGAAGGCGCCATGTTCCGTGGGTCTTGTGGGCATTGCATGGGCCTGAGTAATTCGGTTAACACCGTGATGAAGCAACGGAAACCTGAACAATGCAACATGCGTACATGGTTGCAGATTCCACTTCCTGGTACGTTGCTATCCAACACCACAAACCAAACTGTGTATGTATTTAACATTCGTATGCAAAAATACCATTTTCAGCATTATACACTTATGGAGCTACATCAGAAGTAGGAGAAGCACTAATTGATAGTCCACGTAGTGCCTCCTTTTTTGCCTTCTCTCTCAAATACCTTTGTCGACGCAAGCGTCGGGTCTTTTCAGGGTCTTTCTGTCGCCACTTCGCTTGGGAGGGTAACGTGTTCGATGCACGTCTGGCACGTTCACGTTCGTTCTGGAGCACTTTACGACGGTTTTCACATCCTCGTTTGAAACGTACTTGCGTTGCTGTTGACGAATTTTTGCCTTGTTTTTTTCGTCGTAGGTTGTAGGCCTTTTGACGTGCCACCACATGAGCCTGAGAAGCCGATGGGGTAGTAAATGCTGATGTCGGTGATGCTAAAGGATACTAGTATATAATTTGTTAAATATAAATTCTGCAATACTGATGTAAAATACATAGAATCTTACAACGTGAGCTACTTGGCACACTAACATTTCGTGTGCTACATAGAGGGCTGCCTTGGAGACTGTGTTGGGGACTACGTTGTGAGGTGCTTTGAGGGCTGTACTCGGGACCGCCATATTGCGGGCTATAATGCGGGTTGCTTTCCGGGATACGCTGGAGGCTGCGTTGGGGGCTGCGTTGCGTTGGACGTGCTGCCGAAAGCTGGTAGACACATGGGCATGGCTGACACGAACTGAAAAAAAACTCGTGCGCGTCTTCTTGGCGTCCAGCACCAAACGACAGCAACAAATCAGCTTGGTGACTGTGCAACTCGTCCATTCGATATCCATTTGGCCACGTCTTGCGGCGTTTCGTTGGATCGTTTACGTGGATGTCATGAACGATCCTGCTTAGGCAGTATTGGGGGCTGAACTGTGTGGTCAGGGCACGCTGGTACGGTGGCAGGAGGGACTGAACCAGGGGAGGAAGTGCAACAAGCACTGTAAAACAGCGTTGACGTAACACGTTCTCCCATAGTTGTGAAGGCCAGGTCCTAACCCGAACTCTCCGCGCCACTGAAGCAAGTTTTCCATGGAAAGGGTCGGCGACAATGACGAACAGAATGCCCCAATATAGTGTACATCTGCCATACGTTTAAGACAAATAGTGTCATACTGACTCCGAACCAGAATGTTTGACGCCGAAGTTAAGTAATTTAACGCCGAATCGTAATGTTTGACGCCGAATCGTAATACCGAAGTATATTGTTCGACGCCAAAATGTTAGCATGATAGCGACGCCAGAGTAAAAAATGTGAGAGTTCACATTCCTGCCACTTAAATTTTGCTTAAAACCACAGAACAGACGCCACCTGTCAACTCATGTGGTGAGGTAGAATCTCGAGTGATGTGACTGCGCATCAAAGTACTTAAAAGGGAATTGTATTACATCTGAATCGTTGGTACGTACACTGCGTAGTCCGGGGTAATCAAAATCGGATGGTGGCAAGGGATACAGTAGAATATAAATGCATACGATAGGAATGAACGTACATGCCAATAACTCTGGCTCGAGAGTTAATCTGAGGTAGCACAATAGCTCGTTCAACTGGTCAGAGGTAGTTCTGTAATGTAATACTACATAGTATATATGTAAAGTGTATACGTGCCCCGGAAGTTCTCAAAATGAATAGCTCCAAGGGTCCACAAGAATTATGCCGATAACTCAGGCTGTAGAGTGAATCTGTGGCAGCACAATGGCTCGTTGCGCTGGCCAGAGGCAGTTCTGTAGTGTAGTATGTGTGGAGGATATGCCTGCCGGAAGTAAGCAAGCTACAGTATATGTGTACCCCGCGAGTAGCTGAATAATTATGGAGAATCAATTACTCTGGGTTGCTTTGTACTTAGTTGCTCGCAGTTTGTGAAACGACCAGGTAGTATTTTGTAATTTGCTACAACGAAAGTATACAATATTGCAATAGTACGAAGTTCATTTGGGAACGTTGGTTGTACGGTTTCGTTCCTCAGAAACACACATGAAACTTATTTAGTAACTGTTGGGTAGTTTTTTTCAATTTGCTACTCCAAGAGTATTCTAATCTTCAATGCAACGTTAGAACTATCCTAAATTTATCGAAACGAGGACAGCATATTTTGGCCAAAAAGCCTTGACAGTACTAATTGTATATTCGAGTGAGCGTTGAGAACAATAGAGAGTGTGCTAGGCAATTTGGCTTGGGGGATGCTACAAGTCGAATATTGTGAGGGGAAGGGGGGATACATAAGGGCTGATGAGGTGCAGGGGTTGCAGTCGCTTCTACTCTGGTGATCTACATACACTATGAACTAGTCATGATGTCGTGAATGGTGATTTTAACCTCGTAAGTGGCTATTGTGTGCTTTAACATGTAGTTAAGACACAAGCAGAATCGTTGTGGAGGGGATACAAGGCCGTGGGGGGTTATAGACGATGTAGGGGTTGCAATCGATACAGTTGTAGCGATTTACATGCACTATGAGCTAGTCGCGCCTAGTGGCTGAAACCTCTACTTTCTGGTGTAGATTCACCACGGCTCTTACCCAAATTGCTAGCGTTTACACGAATAACTTGTCGTTGAGCTCCACACACAGCTGTACGTTTTCCTTCTTAACTTTCACGCAAAGTCACATTGCACACACATAACGCATACTAGTACCAAGGAATATCAAAGGGTTACATCAAATTGCTAGGTCAATTGCTGGCATGATTCAGGACTCTCGAATGCTAGTCTTGCCTTACTAGCAGAAATGGATTTGCCCGTCGTTGATGCGAGCAACTACGACGGGCAAATACTCTACTATACTGTATGAGCTCCTCTCATTATCATTCTATTAGTTGTGAATAAGGTATCTGCAAAGCAAGGCTAGTTACTTTAGTACTTCGAAGTACATCAGTCAGGCAATACGCGGCAACATGCTCATGTTCAACCCTATCATCTTCCAGAAATACTTCGTTTTGTTTGAATAAATATTACTTGAAGTATATGTCATGGCCAACCACATATTTCAATGTCGTCATTCTTCAATTTGCCACCTCACACACACTGCTCAGTGGGTCAATGGGTATGTAAGTGATCGATCCCCTTGCGCATTCAGCCATCCGTTAGTACCGCAAACAAGGTTCTTTTTATATCTAGGCAGTACATAAATCACGACTATAGAATATGTCTTTTACAGAAGCAGCACGAAGCACGATATATGTGGAACTTTGGCGGCTTTTGGCGAAGGCTAGGTGTGTCAGTCTACGCCACAAGCCGGCAACGTTGCTGTGGGAGTCTGGTAGCATGCAGTACAGTTCACTACATCCTGATTCGCGTCCGCTTTATGCCATCAATCAGTGGTTGGTCATAGGGCCGTCGATAAGGTTACGGTGTTTCGTGATTTCCCCACCCTTCCTCCACATGTGAGTCCACATGTGAGTTTAATAAACAATCACATTGATAATAGTCACATGTGTCCAGAAATTCTCATAACGCACTGCCTGCCGAAGAGGATCTCGTTGTGTATAATACTCTATATTCAATTCAGCAAATT
>NW_009798343.1:173704-185241 GCF_000520075.1 Aphanomyces astaci | reverse complement strand
ACCTCACACACACTGCTCCGTGGGTCCATGGGTATGTAAGTGATCGATCCCCTTGCGCATTCAGCCATCCGTTAGTACCGCAAACAAGGTTCTTTTTATATCTAGGCAGTACATAAATCACGACTATAGAATATGTCTTTTACAGAAGCAGCACGAAGCACGATATATGTGGAACTTTGGCGGCTTTTGGCGAAGGCTAGGTGTGTCAGTCTACGCCACAAGCCGGCAAAGTTGCTGTGGGAGTCTGGTAGCATGCAGTACAGTTCACTACATCCTGATTCGCGTCCGCTTTATGCCATCAATCAGTGGTTGGTCATAGGGCCGTCGATAAGGTTACGGTATTTCGTGATTTCCCCACCCTTCCTCCACATGTGAGTTTAATAAACAATCACATTGATAATAGTCACATGTGTCCAGAAATTCTCATAACGCACTGCCTGCCGAAGAGGATCTCGTTGTGTATAATACTCTATATTCAATTCAGCAAATTTCAAGTGTTCTTCAGCAATAACTGTGTGCGATTCAGCAATTCTTATGTGGCTCTCAGCAATTCCTATGTGGTCCTCAGCAATTCTTATGTGGCAATATTTTATCCTCGAAATGTGACGCCGGAGTATTATGTTTGACGCCGAAGTAGATGTTTGACGCCGAAGTAGATGTTTGACGCCAAAGTGAGTGAAATGTTTGACGCCGAGGTGAAATGTTTGACGCCGACAAATGAAGGTAACGTGTCAACGAGTGTTGACGAGTGTATCGGTTACGGCGGTGGGATCATGGACAACGACGAGCAAGCATCCAAAGCAAAGACAACGAGAGTGCCCGAAAGGAAGGAGCGCTGCGCAACAACAGCACCCAAAGGAAAACGGTTTAAAGCCGGGTCAACGAACAATGACAGCGAGCACCGAGCTAAAGTAATGCCTTCAGTCAAGCAATGGTTGACAAGCGTGTCACCCTCAACACGAAGAAAGAGAACAACTCAAACTGGAGTAAGGTCGTTTCATGGCGCCAAGACAATCCAGAGTACGCCCACGATCCACGATTGACGCGGTTTGCGCGGCTTCCCGAAGTCATTTTCTGTTACGTGGGTCAGCTCATTCTGCCGGATGATGCGGGAAACTCACCCTCCATGAACGTTGCCAACAAGGCTCGCGTAGGAATATCGGAGTTCTATAAGTACAACAACGATGGATATGGAACCAGTTCGTGGTGTGTCAAGGAGGGTCAGGGATATGGAAATCCCATGACGTCTCCTGTTGTGCTGGGTTGCTTCAAGGGTCTGCAAAAGGAAAAGAAGGCGACTCACGTAACGCGACGTGCGGCCCCCATGACAAAACCAATGCCGAAGACCCTGTACGCTTTCTTGGACCATTCCAACGACACATCGAAATCATTCAATCTGTGGTTCAAGGCTGTCACTTCGCTGAGCTGGTACGCGTGGGCAAGAATGAGTGAATCCTTGGTCTATGCAGGAAAGACTTTTCTCTTGCGAAGTCCACGACCAGTCAACAAGACCCCAATGTGCGTCTCGAGTACCATGAGTACACCTTCCACGACCGAAAAACCGAGTCCGGAAATGACCGCACATATCGTTTGCACCATTGCCAAGAGCTGTGGGATAGTGATATTTGTGCCAAGCACCACTTCGACACGTGGATCGAACACGTCGAAACTGCGATGAAGCACAACTTCAACGAGGACCTTGTGTTCCCCCAAATACCGTTGTCACGAAAGTACTCAAACCTGTCTGCGTCCGTATTCAACTGGGGTCATGCCATGTCGGAGGGATCTGTCATCAATATCTTGAACGAAGTTATCGCGACCATGCTCCGTGACGTCGACTTTTGCTCGACAGCCCACGGTGCAGTGCTGAAATGCTTCGAAAACGTATACATAACAACGCATACGTTCCGTCGTGGTTTTGCACAATGGATGTTCTTACACGAGGACAAAGACAAGCGTTGGAGCTTGAAGATGTTGAAGTGGTGGGGTGGTTGGTCGGAGCAAGACAAGTGCGATGTCATCATGAAATACCTTCTCGATAGCATTTATGTTGCCGAAGAAGAAGTGCTTGCTGACGCGACGTTCCCGGACCGGAAGCACTTAGCCGGCTGCCCGACCACGTGGATCTACAGCACTCATGAACAGCTCTCGGAACTGGTTGAACTGGTTGCACCGAACGAGGACGGGGAGCAATTAGCTATGGCGAACGTGTAAAAGTCGTATCTTTGAGGGCATGGAAGGTCGTGTCATGGCCCGAATCGACGACATGGAAGCACGCCTCCTTGATCGTTTTGGCCCTCCGAGCACCCTCCCTCTTCACATCGAACCACGCTTTGATCCTTCGAGTACCCCAAACGTCGTGGTTGTACCTACTAGCAACGATCCAGTGTTGGAAGCTCGTGTCATGGCCCGAATTAATGACATGGAAGCACGCCTGCTTGGTCATTTGCCCCCCCAAGTAACCTATCTCCCTGTTCACCTCGAACAACGCTCAGACCCACCCTGTAGCTCCCATGTCATGGTTGGATCCGCTTGCAACGATCCTGTGTTGCCGATCCAATCGTCTGTGCTTCCAAAAGCGATGAGTTGGAAAATGCTGCAACGATATTATCATTTTCCATCACCGACACAGCACCTATTCAAACCTGTGGTGCAGTTTACGACCGAAGACAAAAAGGCGCAAACGTCACATGTTCGGGTCTCAAAGTGTTGTACCCTGGGCAAGGCGCAGTATGCTATCGCAGAGTTTCTCGGGATCCGTATGCAAGACATCGACAACACCAAGTACGAGGAGATTGTGACGGCTCATGAGGCGGTTATGATGTTGTATGGACGGGTGGATGCGATTAAGTCGGTTGAACTCGCAGTGACGCTATCGAATAAGGTAGTGGCAGCCCTCACAGCTGGCGACGTCGAAGTTGTTGCATGCCTTGGCGACTTTGCATCCCACGTTTTAGAATCGTAACGTAGTCTTCGTGCTATGGAGAAGACTTTAATGTATCGACTTATTTCATGTGGTCTTATCTGTTATTGATGTGATGCTGTAGCATCAAGGTCTCAATGGCACGGAATGGTGTTAACTGCTGGATGTCTATCGACTCAGTTGGAGCCTGAATACGCTTGATTAGAACTGAGAGCACACTGTCCATTTTACTTCCATCGGGAGATGGCAACGACACTTGAGACCCATCAATGAAGAGAAGATGAGCTGTGAGTGACATCAATTATGGCCTGCGGCGATTGGGCAAAATGGAGAAACACTCTAAACGATAATGTTCTTCTGTGCTGATGATCCTCAGACACATTGTATTGTGGATCTATGTTTACATACAATACAAAAGGTAAAAACTGCATTGAAACTCGATTTATCTACACAATTGTATTCCATTATACTTCAATCGAAAATTGCATCTTTGTCCAAAGAATACGTTTCTGGTCATCATGTTTTTTTCTTTCTGCTACGCGTCTTTTGTATTATATAGAAAATTGTATACTGCAGCAAAAAACCTTTGAGACTACATTGTTCTTGGTCAAACTATAAGCAGTATCTGTTGTGGTTGGTGGCTGTCAGCCATGCCCCGCCAGGACACACAGGGACTCTCGATGGGGTCCCTTGGCGCCAATCTTGTGAACCGACGCGTTAGATACACTCTAGTAGTACTAGTAGTAGTATTAGGAGCTAGTGAAAGTGTCGGTTGGGAATGGTCACCATGGTTAGCCAATCAGAGGCCACCTGGGACCACCTACCACTTCTACAGAAGCTCACTCCTAGTTTTGCTCTGCAACGGACATAACAATCAAGTGCGTGGTTCACGGGAGGCGGCGCTCCCCCATTTGGTTGTTTGTGTTGGCGCAGTGCGGGAAACAACACAAAGTTAACTTTAGTTCCAGTTACCTACAACTGCGAGACTAAGAGCAATGACGCGAAGCCGAAGCACGTCCCCGAAAGACAAGCGAACGGCGCCCAAAGGCAGACGCTCCGAACGTTTGAAGCCGAACGCGGTGACCGAACAGGAAGGGGCAGAAACAGAAGAAGAGGTACTGACAGCGGAGCTGGCGATGGTCCCAACCAGTGGGACCTCGACCATGCAGCCGGTCGAAGACGAAACCAAGGAAGAAAAACAATCGCCCAAGACAAGTGAACGATCTGCGCCACATTCGATGCCCAAATCATTAGAAGGTGGCTATATCGAGTTGGACAACTACGATGATGAGAAGACCGATCTGGTTCGACATCAAGAGCGCCAACAAGCGGCGAAAGCGCGCCAAGGCGGCGAAACCGTATCGACCCGATGGCACGCCAGATAGTTCCTACGACGATGAAGGCCAATGCGGAGCGACGTCGACGGAATCGTGAAGCGAAACCAAAGAACAAGAAAGTCGACTACGTGGCCCAGGCCAAGGCGGAACATGCGCGTCGACTGCAGCTACTTTTGACTCACCCGTGTGGCAGCCAACGGCGCAGAAATGGACAACACAACCTGGGAACTCAGGATGGACTCCAGTGAGTGGTCCACATCAGGGTGGACCTTCACTGGTACTAAAGGACATCGAGTACCCCCCCATCACGACTGTTCACCGTGACTCTCTGGTGGCCTGGAAACAAACGTGACCGGTATGAAGAGAAGCTCAAGGCTAATGCCCAGAGAATGCGACATGATTGGCGCGCTACAGCTGTCTTGAATCAGCTGATCGCAGCATGGTTGAAGCTGCTTGCCTGTACCTGAGGGACATCAACATCGATGACCTGGATGAAAGTGAGTTCCGCGAGCGCATATGCAAGATCATTGGAGAACCGGCGAACAAGTGGACCGTCACAAAGGCCGAAATGGAGAAGAGGAACAATGCAAGAAATTGCGTGTGGACCCCTTTGGCGACGTGGCAAGCCGCGTGGTGTCCTTTATGGAGCGATTGAACAACATCATCGATACGACGGGATGGAAGTCACAGCTCAAGACCCCGAACATGCTGAAGACCTTCATCAAGGTTGTGGCATCATGCATCACCCCATTTGATGTACGCGATCGAGTTGAAGAACAGTTCAAGACAGTCCAAGCCAGTACCCTGGTGGAATTCTCCAAGATCCTGGCGGAACAATTGGAACGAACGTACCAGGCGGAGTTAGTAATGAAATCACGGGGTGGCGATCGAAAGCGAGGGCGCGACTGGGATGAGAAGGGACAGCGAACGGGCAAGACCAGAGTC
Organism: Aphanomyces astaci; assembly: GCF_000520075.1. NCBI lineage: Eukaryota > Oomycota > Saprolegniomycetes > Saprolegniales > Verrucalvaceae > Aphanomyces > Aphanomyces astaci. Next base: position 180,036 of record NW_009798343.1, on the reverse strand, counting down.
CAACTCAAGAACGAACAGTACCAACGTGAAGCGTACTATCAGAATGGCAACGCCCCACGCCCGAAAGGCGGTTATACAAAGCCGTCCCCGGTGGAACGTGGACGTGACGGACAAGTATGGTACCCCGGCGCACGTTCGAAGATAGTGAACGACCTACCAAGCGAGCTAAGTATGGCCCCGGCCAAGACGACCGTGGCGCGCTATGCTTTGTCTGCCAACAACCGGGACACCGTGCGCGTGAATGCCCAAACAAGAAGGAAGACTCAGCGCGAGCTGATCACCTTCAGAAGGGCAAGTATAAGCAACGCAAGGCGGAATTGAAGGCGAAGCGAGCGGTCAGAGCCATGATAGCCGAAGATGGCCGTGAACAGCGATGGATTCGACTTAACGTAGTATTCGAAGTGCCCTACTGTCCCGATACTGGCGCCGACCAGAACGTTCTGCCCCAGCGGATGCTGGAAGAGTTGATGACGTTACAGTCTGACCTTATGATGGTGACGCTCAAGGAGCCGATGATCGGGATGGCATGCAACAACCTGCCTTTTCAAGCGAACGCTTACGTGGACTTGGCCTTGCAGCTGCAAACGGTAGCGGGCCCCGTGAAGATCCTTGGCAAGTGGCGATGCTATGTGGTGGCGGAAGGCGAAGAGTTCCTAGCTTCCGACGACACCCTTAAGGCGATTGGCATCGACATCGATCGGCAGGTGGCGACCCTACAGCTAGAGGACGACGAGGATGACCTGGAGGAAGTTGGTGACGCTCTAAAGGAGCAGTCCCATCGTTCCACCCTCCGTATCAAGGCAAGTAAGGCCAAGCTGCCCGAAGCCAAGGACGAAGTGGAAGCGGCCCTCCAAGACCTGATCAACGAGGCCATCGATAACCAATTTCCAATCGAAAATGTGCAAGGTTTGTGGCGTGTCCTTACAAAGCATGACATATGGCGGCTCAAGTACGATGGGTCTGACCCCCCAGCAAGGGTGAAACCATTGAAGGTGGCCCCTAAGGATGGATGTGTTCCGTACCGATGTAAAGGTCGGAAGCACAACCTCCTTGAAGAGAGGTTCCTCAATCTGTTTGCTAAAGAACTTTGCGACGCGGGTGTCATCAAGCGCAACCAGCAAAGCGCATGGTGCAGTCCGGTAAACCCCGTCCTTAAGCCCGACGGCCGCAAGACACTAAAGACAGCAGATCAGTGGACAGACGACGACGTGCTGAAGAATTACCGTTTGACGAACGACTACCGGGTGGTCAACTCGATGACCAAGCCCACGGCCGGTACCATGCCGTTCCAAGCAACCATCCTCCAGAACCTGCGGGAGATGAAAGCTATGGGGGGTTTTGACCTGCCCAAATGCTTCTGGTAGTTCCCGCTGCACGAGGACAGTTGGGACATGTTGTCGTTCATGGGTACAAAATTCTCTCCGTAAGTTGCGTATAGGCGATCCTATGTCATTCGATGTACTTTTAAGTTAATAATGGAAGTGCAATCTGTTTACTCCTCAAGTACTTGTTCATATCAATATATGCAGGGTATAACAGAACGTGGAGGTTAAATGCTCCTCTGAAAACCAACAGGGTCTAACATAGCGTTGCCAAATAACCTATAATTGCCTTATTCAGTCAGGATCACATCACTACAGACATGACCTGCTGTACATATCTCGACTATCATGGTAGAATTAGAATGCTCGTTAATGCTATCTATTACCATTACAAACAATGGATATGTGTTTTCGCTCCCGTCGTTATCCGGACAGGAACCTCTTGCGGAGGCCGAATTAAATTGCAAACTGCGGTCTCTTACTACGAATTACTTTTTCTGGTCTATTTTAAGTCTAATCATTTCGTCCAATGAAAATGCGCCAACAATGCACATCTTTCAACCGCACGACAACGGCTACAACCGCACGACGAATGGCGGCCTGCTGCGCATAATGGAGACTAACGGCCTTACCGTTCATGAGACCATGAGCCGACCTCTAAAAAGGCTCATAGGTCTTTCTGCAGCGCCATGAAGAATACTTCCCCCTAAAGGGAGTGTCCGAGGGTCTTCTCGAGTTCCGCGACCATTTTCTTCACTTGTTCTTGATCTTCGTGTTGGTGAACCCAGCGGCAGAAAACGATGGGAATGTATTCATAGAGGGAGCGCACGAGCTCCCATGAGGCTTCGTCTTCATCGAGGCCAAGCCAGTGGACAAGGGCATGGTATTCGCCGTTTTCTTCGCGGACGTCGCCGAGCTTGGCAACATGGAACCCTTCATTGCCAAAGGCGTTATGGTCCGCCAGATCTTCGGTCACATCGCGGCCGCCTTCGCAATTCATCTTGAGTCGGCAGGCGTGGTGGAGGGACAAATCGTAAGGCTGCACCAACTGCTGGGTCTCCATGGCATAGTCAGCCACGACCCGGACGATCTTGTATGGGCTGCGCCAATGCAGGGACAAGTTGTTGCTTTGGCGGGACACTTGGCCAACGAGGACAAAGTCGCCGATTGCAAACTTCTGCAACTGGATGGCCTTGGACTTGGCTTGGCGGTCGCGGGCTTGGCGTCGCTTCTTGGCGCTTGTCGGGGCTACTTCACGGTGCAGCTGTTCCATCGCTTAGTGGAGCTCGTCCATGTGCTTCTTGCGCGTGGAGTCGAGCCAGTCGATGTCGGCAGATTACTGTGTTGACAAACGCTGACAGGGGTGTCGTCGCAGGTAGGCCAGTCAAGGCGGTCACTGGGGCCATGCCGCTAAGTCGATCGCTCGGCATGTGGTTCAATGCGCCTTGTACCAGGGCCAGGACGAGGTGCCAGTCGGTCGCGCGCAGCTTCAATTCGCTGGTAAGCGTCTTGACGGCGCGGAGGGTCAGTCGGTTGACTACTTCAACGGTTCCGTTCGCCCAAGGACAGTAGGCGGTCGTGAAGTGGAGGTGGGTGCCGGCGGCCTTGCGGATCTTGTCGATGACTTCGTTCTTGAAGTGGGAGCCACCCAGGTATTGACATACCCAAAGGTCATGAACCAGTCGAGGAGGCCATTGGCGGTAGTCGCGGCGTCGCTTGTCTCGCTGGGCCAAAGTCGCACGAACCCGCTCATCTCGTCCTTGATGACGAGGATCTTCTGCCACCCGTTCGTCGCCGTGGGCATGGATAGCCAGTCGAAGTGGATCAGCTCTTGGGTCTTCTCGGCATGGAGCGCCGATCCAAGCGGGCGCGGGACCACTGAACCGTCGACGCTGAGGCAGTGGATGCAGGCTTGGACAAAAGTCTTGACATCGTCTTCGAGGGTGCTCCAGGTGAAGACATCGCGGACGGCCTTGGTTGTGGCTTCGATCCGTTGATGGCCCGCGGCGCCTTGGTGTGCTATGATGCAGACCCCCTGCTGGAGGTCCGTGGCACTTGGTGGGATCCAGATGCGGTCTTCCTTGTCGAGGAACAGGTTCTTGTCTTCATTCCACGCCACGCCCACTTGTTGAGTCTTGACGATGCCGGCAGGGCAGGGGCAGGCGAAGTCGGGCTGCTGCAGGGGCGACACCATGGCCAGGAGGCGCCGGACGGACTTCGTTGGCACTTGGGCTTGGGCGGTGCCCCAGCGGCTGAGCAGGTCGCCCCAAACATTGTCTTCACCGGGCAGGCACTCGATGTTGTAAGGGAATGAAAACAGCACCAGGGCCCAGCGCTCCAACTTGTGCGCTTGATACCTTGCCATGCTAGGGGACTGGCCGGCAGGATTGAAAATATACTGCGGGTTCTTGTGGTCGGTGAAAAGGCGGAAGCCAGCTGGGCGGATGCGAAGGTAGTCCAGCCGCTTGCAGCTTTCCACAACGGCAAACGCTTCCTTCTTCACGATTGGCCACCGCTTGCTTGCGCCAGTAAAAGCACCGCTGAGAAAGGCCAACGGATGATGGCGCTGCTCTTCCAACGACAGGGCCAGGTCTTCAAATGGTACTTGAGTGGCGATAGTGGCGAAAGCCATCACTTGCGTCGGTGTAAAGGCAGACCATCATGTCTGCACGTGGGTGCGCCATGGGAACCATCGCCAAGAGAGCTTCCTTGATCTTGTCGAAGCAGGCCAGATGGCCAACGTCCCAACCAACGGCAGTGAGTTGGACGCGGGTGAGCTTCGCCTTCTTCGTACTTCCAATTTGCTTGGTCGCTGCGTCGAGGAGTTGGCGGAGCGGCGCCACAAGCTCGGTGTAGCAGGGGATGCTGGACCGCATCCAGTTGGTTGCGCACACGAACTGTTGGAGGTCGGCGGCCGTGGTGGGCGGCGCGAGCGCACACAGTCCTTGGATTCTTGTGGGGGAGTGCTGGACGCCTTCAGTTGAAACGACTTTGCCGCACCAGACGGCCTTGGTCAGGAAGAAATCGCACTTCCTCGGGTTGAGCTTCAGGTCGAAGGAGGAGCAGATCGTGAGGACCTGGTCGAGGAGGTCTTCAGGGGTCTCGGCGTAGCCAAGCATGTCGTCGAGCCAGGCTAGGAGTCCCTTGAACAATAGGTCGGCAAACATGAAGTCCACCGCTGAAGTCCACCGCTGACTGGAAGAACGCCACGGCGTCGGTCTGGCCCATAAGCATTCTTGTAGGCGTGTACACTCCAAAGGGGGTCATGAAGGAGTAGAACATCTGGGAGTCTTCATGGAGCGCCAGCTGCCAGAAGCCCTTGAAAAGTCTCCACCTTGATCGGCTCGTCATGGCCGATCTCCAGGCGGAATACATCACCGTGCTTGGCCAGGAGGAGTCGCAGCTTTTGAGGAGGTCCGCGGCAAGCCTTCGTCTTCGGCGGCACGGAGCTTGTCTTGAATCACCGCTTCAACCACCGCTCGCCGCCTGTTTCGATCGCCTTCTGCGTCTTCAGCAGATGAGACTTGGATGTTGGGGGTGGCACAGTGCATGCCGTCATCACCGCACTCGTCGCTTGAGGCGGCCACTTGAGTCAGGCGGCTATCACTTGCCATTGCAGACGGCTTGTCCACGTCGCTGACATCCCAGACTTCTTGCTTGGCAAAGGCGTGGCTGAGCAACTCGTCTTCAGAGAAGCCCAGCCGTTCCATTACAGCCCGGCTGATCAGGAGCTCTGCCGCGTTGGAGGAAGAGTCCACCCAGGCCTCCGTGACGCAACGGTAGTCGCGGTTGGCCATGTCCCACATCGCCACATGCTTCTTCGTAAAGACGTCCATGCACGCGCTCACAGGCATCACGAAGGTCTTGAGCCATTGAGCTGGAGGGCGTTGACTTGGTCCATCTATACTAGTTGTACTGACGGATGAATGCCCGCTGCTCCGACTTGGTCGAGCCGTTGAACGAGGGCGGGTCAGGGAGCGCCGGCGCGTTGTACACGAAGCTGCGCTCGTCGCCTTGTCCCATGTCGTCGTCGTCAGTGACAGGGGGCAGCTTGGTGGCGCCAGTTAGTATCGCAGCTGGCGCGGGAGAATCAAATGGGGTAGCAACGGGGGTCGGTGTGGGTGCCGTTAATGGGGTATCGGCATAGCCATCTGGTTGAAACCGCTGGTCAACAGCTGGTGGATTAAGCCGGCGAGAAGAGGCAAACGGGGTAGTGGCTTGACGGCGCATGGGACGGCCGCGTTCGGCTTCTCGGGATCTGGATCGCTCCGTCCAGTTAACAGGGGACTGCGAGCGTTGGTGGTCAGAGTCACTCATTGCTTCGGGCGATGAGGCTAAAGAATCTTTGTTTTCGCTCCCGTCGTTATCCGGACAGGAACCTCTTTCGGAGGCCGAATTAAATTGCAAACTGAGGTCTCTTACTACGAATTACTTTTTCTGGTCTATTTTAAGTCTAATCATTTCGTCCAATGAAAATGCGCCAACGATGCACATCTTTCAACCGCACGACAATGGCTACAACCGCACGACGAATGGCGGCCTGCTGCGCATAATGGAGACTAACGGCCTTACCGTTCATGAGACCATGAGCCGACCTCTAAAAAGGCTCATAGGTCTTTCTGCAGCGCCATGCAGAACAATATGGCATAAGCTCATTCATATCTGGATATGGCATAAGCTCATTCATATCCATTGTTCGTAATGGTAATAGTCAGCATTAACGAGCATTTTAATTCTAGTACCATAATACTACGTAGTAAGTCGAGATACAGCAGGTCATGTTTGTAGTGATGTCCATCGCGGGTCGTGGAGCACGCGTCCACGTCTGCATGAATAGGGTTGATCCCACCTCTGAGGGTATCTCTCAGCGGTGGAACAGTCAAGGAACGAGTGAAATTGGACCAATATTGGTCGACATTGAGCAGGTCGTGTATGTAGTGATGGCCGCTGCATGTCGTGTAGCACGACCGGGGAGGAGAACGCATGTCTACGTGTACGGGACTGGTACCT
>NW_009798343.1:170454-172582 GCF_000520075.1 Aphanomyces astaci | reverse complement strand
GGTCGGTGTGGGTGCCGTTAATGGGGTATCGGCATAGCCATCTGGTTGAAACCGCTGGTCAACAGCTGGTGGATTAAGCCGGCGAGAAGAGGCAAACGGGGTAGTGGCTTGACGGCGCATGGGACGGCCGCGTTCGGCTTCTCGGGATCTGGATCGCTCCGTCCAGTTAACAGGGGACTGCGAGCGTTGGTGGTCAGAGTCACTCATTGCTTCGGGCGATGAGGCTAAAGAATCTTTGTTTTCGCTCCCGTCGTTATCCGGACAGGAACCTCTTTCGGAGGCCGAATTAAATTGCAAACTGAGGTCTCTTACTACGAATTACTTTTTCTGGTCTATTTTAAGTCTAATCATTTCGTCCAATGAAAATGCGCCAACGATGCACATCTTTCAACCGCACGACAATGGCTACAACCGCACGACGAATGGCGGCCTGCTGCGCATAATGGAGACTAACGGCCTTACCGTTCATGAGACCATGAGCCGACCTCTAAAAAGGCTCATAGGTCTTTCTGCAGCGCCATGCAGAACAATATGGCATAAGCTCATTCATATCTGGATATGGCATAAGCTCATTCATATCCATTGTTCGTAATGGTAATAGTCAGCATTAACGAGCATTTTAATTCTAGTACCATAATACTACGTAGTAAGTCGAGATACAGCAGGTCATGTTTGTAGTGATGTCCATCGCGGGTCGTGGAGCACGCGTCCACGTCTGCATGAATAGGGTTGATCCCACCTCTGAGGGTATCTCTCAGCGGTGGAACAGTCAAGGAACGAGTGAAATTGGACCAATATTGGTCGACATTGAGCAGGTCGTGTATGTAGTGATGGCCGCTGCATGTCGTGTAGCACGACCGGGGAGGAGAACGCATGTCTACGTGTACGGGACTGGTACCTACACGCAGCCCTTGCGTGAGGGCATGCAAGGGTACGTCAAGATGATGCTGATGGCTGCGCTGTACTCAGCTCCTTGCGATGGACCACGTTCCATGCCGTGCATAGGGTGTGTCACAGTTCCGGATACAAGATCCGGATCCACGTGGCTGTACCACGGCACACAGGTTGAAGACAAAGTCAGGACCAAACCCACGAGCGGCCAACGACGCCGCTACGTGCCAAGGAAACAGCAAAGGGTTCGCCGCCCCTTTGCTTCGGACCACCCCCGGCCCTTTATGTTTACCAGCTCAAGATGGCTGGTCCTGCTTAGCATAGTCATAGCGTTAGATTGTTATAACGCTATCAATTCACTTCTCATTTTACCATCTACTGCGCCTTCCTCTGCGCACGCACCTTTACACCTGGTAGCACTCCACGTTCGTCCACGGCCTATGTCTTCCTCCTCCACCCCCATTACGCCAGCGCATCAACTGGTCCTCGACCGCATGCACCTGGTGTTCGGCGAACAAGACACTGCAACCCTTCTCGGTGGCCTCTCCCCCGAGAACCAAGCCCGTCTGGTGGAGGGCATCGATCGACTTATCGACCAAGCCGTCACGGATGCCGTCACCCCCCTGACTGCACTTCACGCCGCTCTGGAAAGCCAACTGTCCACCATGGCAGCCCATGGTCGTACTTTTGAAGAGTCACTCGCACGCAGCGCGACTGAAGTCGAGCGCCTTACGTACGCGCTCCATACCTCCGAACAACAAAGCCCCTCTCGGCTGAAGCCGATCAAGCTCGAGGTCACGAAATTCGGTGGAGCGGAGTCCGACAAACTCCTCCGCTGGATCCTCCAAGTTGAGACCGCTGCGAACGCGCAGCGTATCCTGGACGACGACACTCGAGTCGCTTTCGCGATGTCGCACTTGAAAGGCCGTGCCGAAGATTGCGCGTTTTCCAAACGCCTCACGGACCCTTTGTGCTTTCCCTCCCTCGACGACTTCATGCATGAAATGAAGTCCACGTTTCTGCCTCCCAATAGCGACTTTCGCTATCGCACCAAGTTTCTTGAATGCAAACAAGAAAAGCGCTCCCTCCAAGAATACATCCACGACCTTCGCTTTTTGGCAGCGAACGTCAACGATGAAGAATCGCTCCCCGAAGCGATGCGCGTCACTGTGTTCATGGCCGAGTTGAATCAAGGCCCCGCGCGGACTCAACTGTTCCGCGAATATCCCACCACGTT
>NW_009798343.1:166977-170067 GCF_000520075.1 Aphanomyces astaci | reverse complement strand
GCCCGCGCCCCCAACATACCCCCTCCGGTCCCCCCAACCGCTTTTCGCGTGGCCCATCGCGTCCCCAGCCCCGTTCTTTCCAGAACCCCGCTGGGGCGGAAAACGGACGTTCCCAGTAGGCGCGAGGCCGCCTACTGGGGATATACTGGGCCCATTGGTGCTGTGTGGCGCGATGACACACTCCATAGACCCAGCCTCCAACACAGATTTCCTTCTGTGTCGTGTTGGGCTCCAGCCCAAGAAAATGCTATGCTTTTCCCTTTTCGTGCCTGGCTTCCCTGCCAGACTCGATGATTTCGACTCCATCGAATCCTTCTTCGTGATCGACCTCGATGAGACGTTGGATCTCATCTTGGGCATGACGTGGTTGAAATCTCACCAACCCTGGATCGACTGGCAAGCCAAGACCATCCACAAGGTCACTTGGCTTCGCAACCAACAACCTTGGATTCATCGGCGCGCTGCCGACAAGTTCCCCCCTTCGACTTCCCCAGCCGACCTTGCCCCACAGTGGCGATGAGTAATGAACTCACCCCTTGTCCCGCCTCGACGCGTTTGTTGGCCCCAACGCAGCTTGGCTCGCAAGTCTCGACTCCGGTGTCGTCCCCTGTTATCGCAGCAGAGTCGCGCTCTGCTGTCGCCGTCCCTAGCCCGCCATCGTCACGGACGATCGCCGCCGATACGCTAGTTTGTAAAGCGTGCAACCTGGACGAGTTGCCTCGGACATCCTCCGAGATCCTAGCACTGCCGGAGATGAGTTTTAACGCGTTTGTCGCGTCCCTCCGTGCCCAAGAGATCCGGGGTATCGCTATGATATCCATCGACGAAGAATTGGATCTCCTCTCGACGTCCACGGCGGACGATTCGGTTCTAACACCGCCAGCGAAATCACAGACGTGGGATTCCCTCCGTACGAACCCATATTTCGACCTCCTCCGCGAGTTTGCGGACGTCTTCCCCGACGAAGTTCCTAGTCGCCTCCCTGTTGACAAAGGCGTACAACACGAGATTGATCTCCTGCCGGGCACGAAGTACTGTGTCACGCGGCAGTGGCCGCTTCCCCGCGAGCAAGTGGAATCTATCGACGCGTTCTTTGCGGCGCGCAAAGCCGCCGGACATGTCCGCGAAAGTATTTCGCCGCACAGTAGTCCTACGTTCTGTGTCAAGAAACCCAACGGCAAGTGGCGTATTGTTCATGCCTTCAACAAGCTGAACACCGCCACCATCCCGGCTCAAACACCCATCCCCCGCAAAGATGTCATCATTGACGGCAGGGCCGTTCCAGCATCTTTTCTACCATCGACTTGCGCGATGGTTTCTATCAAATCCTGATGCGTTTGGACGATGTGCCCAAGACAGCGGTTTCAACCCCCAGTGGCATGCTCTGGGAGTGGTTGGTGATGCCACAGGGGCTTTCCAACGCCCCCGCCACGTTCAACCGCATGGTGACCGCGAAGTTCCGCGCCCTGCGCGACTTCGCCCCCTCATATTTCGATGATATCTACATCCACAGTCGCGCATCGGCAACCTCTTCGGTCGCCGACGTACACCGCGGTCACCTCCGCGCGGTTTTCGAAGTCCTCCGTGCTAACGGCCTTTATGCCAACCTCGCCAAATGTCTCTTTGGCGTCGACGAAATCCCTGTTCTCGGTGACTTGGTGGGTGTACGCGGCTGTCGGGCTGATCCCGACAAGATTCAGGCCATTGTGGACTGGCCCACCCCATCCTCCGTCAACGACCTCCGGCGGTGGTTAGGACTCGCCACCTACCCAAATACTCGGCGAACTTCGCCGACCTCGCTCAACCGTTGTTTCGTCTTTTGGTCAAAGACGCTCCTTGGGTGTGGGAGGACTCTGCCAATCCTCCTTCGACGCCCTCAAGACCAGCCTACAACGTGCGCCCATTCTGGCACTTCCTGACTTCGGGCGTCCATTTTCGGTTGTGTGCGACGCATCCAAATTCGCAATTGGATGTAGTCTGATGCAGGCCGACGCGGACGGGCGCGCTCGTCCCGTGTCGTATCAAAGCCGCCAACTCCTTCCGGCGGAACGCGCATACCCCGTTCACGACCTCGAACTTCTGTCGATGAAGTACGCCCTCACCAAATTCCGCATCTACCTCCTTGGTAGCAAGCCCTTCGTGATCTATACAGATCACGCCTCACTCCGCACGGCGACCAACTCGCCGCACCTCTCGCAGCGAATGGAACGATGGCTTTCGTTCTTTGCTGAATTCACCTTCACCGTCCAATACAAACTGGGCAAGGACAACATCCTTGCCGACGCCCTCTCTCGGCGTCCCGACCTCGCCCTTAACACGATCGGGTTTCTTCATTCCGAACTCCAAAACCGCATCCGCGCGGTTTACGCCTCGGACCCCACGTGTTCTGCGCTTTTGTCAGCATTAACAGCGCCTGCTTCTTCAAAGCCAAGCCGTTCCCTGTCACTACTCCATCGCTATTTCATCCGCGATGGTCTCCTGTATTTCACCCCTTCCCACGGCGACGAACCTCGCATCGTCGTACCAAGCGACGCGCCATTACGCGCCGCTATTCTCCGGTCCTTCCACGACTCCCCCAGCGGTGGCCATTTCGGCCGCGACAAGATGTTCCACGCGGTCGCGCGTTCATACTGGTGGCCGCGCCTCTACAAATCCGTGGTTCACTACGTCGCTCGATGCGACGCATGTCAACGCACCAAGATCACCGCGGCCACCAAAGCGCCGCTCCAACCTCTCCCGACACCCGACGAACTTTGGTCGTCCATCAGTATGGACTTTATGTTTGGCCTTCCACGCGATGTACGTGGCCATACCATAACAACTCGGACGTGAAAACCATTCGGACAGAGCTTCGGACACAGAAATATTTGAGGAATTAATACAATTGTTGCATACAAATTTCAAGCTTGCTTCACGTAATTAATATAACGATGATAGGATAGGTACAGCGTAACTAGAGACTGCACATCAACGACAACCGCAAGTCCTTACTAGTACTAACGCAGTAACCAAGTGGTCATGCTCAAATAGGTAAAGCGTTAATGATTACTACGTAGTACAAGCACTACTTCATCTTTCACGCTCGCAAGG
>NW_009798343.1:124442-140202 GCF_000520075.1 Aphanomyces astaci | reverse complement strand
TTTGATCATGGCCACTCGAGATTATTTCCCGAAAATTATGCTTCACTTGATTTTTAAAACGTTTGATAGTTGAAAATTTATAGTTTGAAGCCTTGATGACCTCCCGTTCCACCGACAGTAAGGTGTATGTGTTTACTAGCGATATACGATAGTCATAATTGAGCACTTTACGAAATTCTAAACGAAAATTATCGCTCAATAAGGATGATGCCAACAATATAGTGACTTAAAAAATCCCAGCTTTAATGAGAATATGATGCAATGCTGTGAGATTTGCAGGTTGATTTGCTGTGTATTTGCGCTATGAATGCATCTTCGCGCCCCCTCATAGTACAGTCTAGAATTCAATGCAGTCAAGGGGGAAGGACTTTGAACAGTAAAATAAGAGGGGGGGCAACTAGCATTCAATCAATCCCAAGTAACATTACACCTCAAATCAGTACCATATTACCACCGTGTACCAGCTCCCATCACTTATCCCTACATGTACTGCAGCTTTTTCAAACAAGGTTTCGAGGTTACGATCTCCGGAGAATTGACTACCACAGTGTAATTCGCAAAGTGCTATGGAGATTGTATGTTTTCACTTCCTCATCCATAAATCACCTAACACAAAGCACATCTTCCTACGCCCGGCCGACATTATGCCACACATCACCAACTACTACGTAGTATATAAAATATTTTACCAACTGAACACAGCCCCAATCCCAACTACATATTTGTACAGTACATACATATAATAGCGATGTACTTGAAGGGCGGACGGGGGGCTGTTGTGTGACGTATTAATTTGTGCTTTGAAAAACATTAACAGAATATTTGAGTTTGTGTGATGAATAGTAGTTGCGCAGCCCTACACTAAGACCTTCGTCGACGACTATAAGCTTACATTTAATCCAACACTGAATGCAGAAATCACACTAATATTATTTCGAACTCAAATCAATTTACTACTCGAAGGAATTACCACGAATTACTACCAGCAATGGTGCAGCTTACATAGAATACTGTTTAACACTACTTCAGTAGTATTATACTGTACTGTAGTTAGTATTCACCGTTGGTACAATTAACGTTCTACAACGTTGTTTGCCTTCGTAACGGTGTTTAACGTTAACGTTAGGTTGTACTCCTAGTACAGTGTACTTCAGGATTGTTCTTATCGTAGCAAGCAATTAGTCCCACCCACTTACTCAGGGACGTTTTAGGTCAATAGTACCAAATTCCCTGAATGAGTGGGCATTTGACCATTGAGTGGGTGTGTCACCCACTCACTCGGGGGGAATTGGTCAGTACAGTAGTAGAGTTCAACTAACTTAACGTGAGCCTTTTTCGGCTAATAGGGAAAGTGCTGTACAGAAAGGTCACGGATTGCCAGTGAATCCGGTAAAATTCTTTGTCCACATCGAGCTTTCAACGACAGAGTATCCGCCCATAAAATTGCACGCAACGCATAGTCAAGGAGAAATCTCCTTGACTTGGCACCAGACCTCAAGTACCTTATAGTACCGGTAGTAATAATTTCTCCGGAGTAGTATTGTCGATTTGATACAAATTTGGGGAGCGAATCGCGCCGACCAAACCGATCCACAATCGATCTGATTGGTTGAATTTCATTGAGAAGGTTTTGATTGGCTAATAATTTTGAGCTCATCTGAGGTAGCCAATCAAATCGATTTAAATTCCAACGACCAACCACGCCGCAACACGAAATTTCACTCGAAAGCACAATGAGAAATTCGGCTAGCTTCCGATTTTCGTGAGGTCGTACGGGATATTCTTGTGTACCCGCTCAGAATATGCATTTGGTTTGCATTTTTCTTGTTAACGTTAATATTGAATGTTGTTTCGAGTATTATCAATTTGGTACTCCGGAGTATGTACAAATTTCCTGACCCGCGAATTATGCCCATTGGTCACTCAGAAATTACTTTTCGCTGATTGGCTACATCATTTTTACTTTGTGCTTTTTGCGAAATCGGGTACGTCAATGAAATTTTGCGGCGGGATTTATGATCGCTTTACGAATCGCACAATGTTGGGAAATTTGTAGCAAATTCATAACACACTAGCATAGCTTTAGACAAACCGCAGCGGAGGTCGTGTGTATAATTTTGTGCAGCCGGTGCCTTAGCGAGGAGTGAGTCCCAATCAATCGTACACGTCACCGGATGTCCAATCGATTTCTCTTGTCGGGAAATGCAGTTCTACATCGATTTACCGTGAATTGAAAAATATGGTTTAAATATTCAAACTTAGGTAATTATAGTGGTGTGGTTACTGTAAGTATGTGACAAAACGGGGTCTCCCCCCAACAGTCTGATGAAAACTGTCCTGGCAAGATGAGCGTAAACTTTAGCCCTGGACTGACCGTAATTGCCGTTCGCACAGTCGGGCTGTGTGCAGTTTTTATTTATTTCTTTGATGGCCTTGAGTGTCTACTTGATGTGGTCGTTTTGGTGCATGGTACTGGTAACTCAGTGTCAAAACTCTAAAATAGACACGGTATTCGACATTATGAAGTGAAGAAGCATCATTCATGGATTTGATTCTTGGGCGCATTGTTGGGCAATAATAATATGTCCAAGAATCAAATACTATTAATAGTATCAAAAACTGAAATATATAAATAGTAAAGTACTACTACACCGCCACAACTTCAACTTCAACTTACGAATCGCACTTAAACCGCTACTTTATCCGGACAAACAACCCGATTCTGTCGTCATATATCTTTGGGATACCTTTCTTCACGATGCCTCCGAGCCTGACCAAGCGTTCTAAGAAGGGAGAGAACAGCGCAACCGAAGCCCTTGTGTGCGACAACTTCATCCATGGCGTGTTCACCCCTGCCAAGGGCGGAGAATACTTGGACGTGGAATCGCCGACGACTGGCGACGTGATCGGGAAAGTCGCGCTGTCCGCCAAGGCCGATGTGGATGCGGCCGTGGCGTACGCGAAAGCAGCGTTCGGGCCTTGGAGCTCATTGACTGTCAAGGCTCGCGCGGCGATCATGCTCAAGTTTCACGAACTAATTCGTCATCACGTCGACGAATTGGCCGACCTCGTGGTGCTGGAGAACGGCAAGAACAAGAGCGAGGCCGTGGCCAGTGTGCTCAAGGTACGCTGCTCGTCTCGATGCGTTTCAAAACTGTACAAACTCACAATCTCTTGGTCATCATCGTACATGTAGGGGAACGAAACCGTGGAGTATGCATGCAGCCTGCCCCAACTGCTCCAAGGCCGCGTGCTGGAAGTGAGTCGCGGCATCACGTGCCACGAAACGCGCGATCCGTTGGGGATTATCGTGTCCATCGTTCCGTTCAACTTTCCCGTCATGGTGCCACTGTGGACTGTGCCCATTGCCCTCACCACGGGCAACTGCGTGATCCTGAAACCATCCGAGAAGGTATCCGACGATCCGATGCCAAGGCAGTCCCTGACATACTTATGTAGGTCCCAGCAACCATGACCCGCATCGCTCAGCTTCTCGCGCAAGCGGGCGTCCCCCCCGGTGTCTTCCAGGTACTACCGCATGTCGTTGCTACATCCAACGTTGCATGAACATTTGTAGATCGTCCACGGCCAAGCGCCGAGCGTAACGGCGCTCGTAGACCACCCCGATGTCCACGCGGTACAAACCCAATTCCACTCGTCGTGTTTCTATCCTGACATGTCATAGGTGACGTTTGTCGGGTCGTCCCCCGTGGCGCAACTCATTTCCCGCCGCTGCCGCGCCATCGACAAGCGCGTTCTGGCGCTGGGTGGGGCCAAGAATCACTTGGTGGCCCTGCCCGATGCGTCCGTGGAGGCCACCGCGCGCGACGTGGTCGCGTCATTTGCTGGTTGTTCCGGGCAACGGTATGGTCGTTTTACCCAAACTTGGACATATTCTCGCCAAATCTCGATTTTTTGTCTATTGAATACTTTTTTTTGCATGTATACCAAGTTATTGTCCTGTGGTCCTTGTAATCACACTAATTGAAGTCGTACACGATTTTGCTAAATGTCGAGGCGTTGATGGTTTCCTGCAATCTGATTGGCTCGAAAATCGTTCTGCCGATGATTCTTGTGTAATATTGTGACTTAATTCGGTATAAATTTCAAACATTCGCGTGGTTTGTCTAATCAATATTGAATCACGGTGAGTTTTGATATTGGTTGACTAGACGTATCCTTTCTATAAGAGCCAATCAAATCCAGTCAAAATTGGATGAGCCATTCAGTGTCCCTCCAGTTTAGAATAAGCCCTATTAACAATACCAATATACGAGTGTGATGTTATTGATGACGTGATCCCGTGCTTTCTGACTAGGTGCATGGCGGCGTCGGTGCTGCTCTTGGTGGGGAATTGCTCGGCCCTGGTGGATGCTGTCGTGGCGAAAGCCACCGCGTTGACACGTGGCACTGGACCCGGTCAAGTCGGTGCTATCATCGACGGCGCTTCGAAACGTCGGTAGGATAGATCGTTACATCATGTTCGTCGCATGTGAAGATGGGGACATAGCATTTTGAAGTACATTGACGAGGCCGAGGCGGGCGGCGCCACGGTGTTGGTGGATGGCCGCGGATGGGCTCACGAATCGAAAGGTAGGTGTGTGCTCGTCTGTGTGCGTGCCACGTCATAGTGTATATTATCTAGGGTACTGGGTTGGCCCTACGGTGTTAGTGCACACCAACCCGAGCGATGCTGCGCTGCACCACGAAATCTTTGGGCCCGTGCTGTCAATCTACCAAGTACGGTGTATTGTCCATTTACTCAAAATGTGGACTCTTTTGTGCTCATTCGTTGATATCAATATCGATTCTTTTTTGTACTGACTTTTGTATATATAACTCATCCATTGTCACACTAATTTTAGTGACATATCATTCGATGTAGAATTGGTCGAATGGGAGTGGATGATGATTTGATTGGCTACTAGATTCGTGATCTGGTTTTTGATTGGTCGTATATCGATTGTGGATCGGTTGGCGATTCGATTGCCACGTTTGTATATCACCTCGACAATATATATATCGTGTAGTATATTTTAATTTATTTCAAATGTATTCCTTTGGACGTGTATGGTGTTGTGGTTTCTCGTTGGAATTTAAATCGATTTGATTGGCTACCTCAGGTGAGCTCAAACTTATTAGCCAATCAAATCCTTTCTCAATGAATTTCAACAACCAATCAGATCGTTTGTGGATCGGTTCGATTACCACCTTTGTATATCAACTCGACAATATATATCGTGTTTATTTTTATTTATTTCAAATGTACAACTTTGAACGTTTATGTATGATTATTATTACTAGGTCCATTCGTTCGATGAGGCGCTGGCGATTGAAAATGCGAGTCCATTTGGCAATGCTGCGTGTATTTACACGAGTCATGGGGGGAATGCCGAGTACTTTCAGTCGCGATTTCGAGCGGGCATGATTGGGGTCAACGTTGGCGTGCCCGTGCCCCGGTACGGATGAAACGAAAAAGACGTGAGATAGCTGATGGAATGTGTAGGGAACCGTTTTCGTTTGGAGGTATGTATGGCACGCAAAGCAAGTACGGTGATATGGACATTACGGGCGACGGATGTGTCGAGTTTTGCACCCACCGACGCAAAATCACGGCCAAGTGGAGCCCCAGCGAAGGCCAAACGACCGCCGTTTCTGCGGGAGTGACCGACCGAGCCAACTTTGCAGGACACATGTAACCGATTTGTGTGGCCACGCTTTACAACGAATATAAAGCAACGCTACTTTTGTGAACAAGACTCGTTAACGAGTACTATTAATAGTACTAGTAGGTAGAAGTAGTTGGTAGTACTAGTACTACTAGTAGGTAGAAGTAGTTGGTAGTAGTACTAGTACTACAGGGGGCGACGTTTTAAGGGACACTTGCTACTTCGAATTTACAATTTCATCGGAAATGATTGGTTGAATAATTTCGAACTTCGTTGGAAATCTCAATTTTTAGCCAATCACATAATGATTTTCACAAATTCAAATCTTATTGGCTATAATATTCTGTAACTTCAAAATCGTCGCCCCCTGTAGTAGTTTGTTGCAAAGAACACAAGACAGTAGTATTTGAGAGGGCAAATACGTATTGCTACAAGAGTAAGTATAGTAACATTACAGTAGCGCCAACCTCCCAATCTTGGAAACGTGTGTATATTAATTGTATTATCTGCTAACGGTATATATATATATGCATACCGTTAGCAGATAGTATACTATCTATAATGGACGCAACAGTCTACTACTGTACTACTTACTTCGAAGTACATGTCAAGTTAGAAATATGCATCGGAAAGCAAATAAACCGTATTTCCATTCGATATATGGACCAGATCGCATCACTGAATTGTATTTATACCCTTGTCACACATCCAACGAGATGACGAGCGATGGTTGCAATGTGTGACGAGGTTGTTAGTGCAAACAATTGCCCATGGGGTCCCACACTGGCAAGACAGTGGGCGTGCCAGTGTCCCACAAAGCCAAGTGCTTCGGCGACAGAAACTTCTTGAGCACAACCACTTGGTACATGTGCTCGTCAAACCAGTCGGCGGTCATCACATCGAAGCCCTTGGCGCCGCGACCGACGCCCCAGCTGTTCTCGACCTTCCACGCTGCCGGCCTCTCCATGTCGTCCACGGCGTTGTATCCCACAAACACCATCGCATGCGTCATCGAGCCATTCTAGCCATCCATTTCAAGCAAATATGATGGCAATACTACTACATAAGCAAGGTCGAAGTGGCCACTCGACAAATTGTCGTGGCCATTTGACAAATCGTCGTGGCCATTGGACAAGGGGGACCCTTCCCTTGATGCATATGTAGGTTGGGATAGAGACGTACGTGGAACCGCATGCGATCGGGTTTGTCGAGCGTCAAGGTCGTACCAAATACAGCGTTGAGATCGTACAAGTCGGTCGAGTAAAGGCCATACTTGTCCAATTCCGAGTCGGCATCGCAGTCGCAGCCAAACCAGACCGGCACGTCCGCGTCGAGTTGCGTCTTGGCATATTTCCACAGGTCGGACACTCCGACGTTCAAGTACCGGATCGAGTTGCCTTCGACGACATTGCCCAGCCGATCAACTACAGGACCACATGAACACTTAGTTAGGTCCTATTAGTATACTTTAATATATCAGTACTTTGAAGTATTATGAATTTGCTAAATATTTCCCAATTCTGCGCGATTCGTTAAAACAAATGTCACCGCGATATTTGATTCGCTTTCCTCATTCTGCAGAAAGCACAAAGATACAACAATGTAGCCAATCAGCGAAGTGTAATTTTTCAGATTGACCAATGGGAGCGATTTGTGATTGGTTTGGTCGGCGTGATTTGATTGGACAGGGTCCGGAAATTCGTACCAAATCAATAATATTTTTGTACCATGTTGGATAAGTTAATATATTTCTTTGAAAAGGATATCGATAATAATGTTAAATACAAGAACAATCTAAACCCATCCAAAACCATGTTTCACAAGGAACCAACACAAACGCAACTTCGAACCCCGCATCATAATCCTTGTCATACGCAAATTTCATACATTGTCGTAGAAATATAGTGTATATAATTTTTTATATAGATCTTATTTATCTAAAGGTAAAACGAGCGCTGTATTATATGATCCTAATCGATCAGTGTTCATATTGCAAATTTTTGTTAAAATCCACATACAAATACTAAAACATCTAAAAAATTGAAAGAAGACTGTACATAGTACTTTACAAATCTAAAATATATACTTCAAAAAATTATAAAAGCCAATATACAACATATCAATTGTATTTTAAAAAAAAGAAGAAGTACTCAAGATACATGCACGCATGGCGATGAAAACAAATCCAGGTATATTAACAATATACATACATTTATATTTGTAATGTAAATATATAAAACACGTACTGGTGAGGATAGAGTCCAAGGCATTGCGAGGGTCGTTGACAAGGGACACATAATCGTTCACGTCGATCGGTACAACGGACGTGACAAATGTCCGCGGGGTCAAATGAGGTACGCGGACATGCTTTTCGTCCTTGTCGTGGGCTTCAAAGTCGAACGTGGTGGGGGGAGTTCCCAGATGGATGGACAGGATGCGATGGCAGACTTGGAGCATGGGCACCTTGGCCGCTTGCAAGTCGGCGGGGGTCGCGCCCGTCGCGTGGAGGTCGCGGAGCTGCTTGGCAAAGTCGCGCAGCTTGGCGCCGAGGAGGTAGTTGAGGCGCTCCGAGTCGACTGTTTGGAACGACTCGCCATACACGTTTTTGGGGCACGCGCCGTACTTGTTGATGATGTTCACGATCATATCCCACTGCCCACCGTCGGTCGTGGGGTCGCTGAGGAAGTGTGCGACGATGCGGGTGTCCACGGGCTTGTGCGCGGTCGCGAGGATGTTTTCCAAGAAGAAGTTGACCTTTTCAAACTTGTCCTGCAATGACAAACATGTATATGTGTGCCAGAACGAACGATGAACAGTAAATATATACCCAAAAGTAAAAGAAGTTTTGCGAGATTTCAAAGTCCTTGTCCAGGTTGTACTTGGTGTGCAGCGCTCGACGAAGCAACGTTGCCGTGGCAAACAACCAGCACCTGGATCTCGAGTTCAGAGAGAGATAGTTGGGTCAAGTTTAAGCTTTCACGTGAGCGCACCGCCCCGTTTCGTTCTGGTTGCAGGCATCCATGTCCGGAAGCTTCTTGGAGAAGACATTCGTTTGCCGCGCAATGACGCGGCGATTGCACACAATGTTGCGCCAGTGCGTCGACGTGAGGCCGTTCTGGGCGATGATGTACCGCGGTTCGGCTTGGAATTCGTCCGTGAACGTCTTGACAAGGTCAAGAGGAACGCTGGAAGCTAACGACCGGCATGTAAGGCTCAGAGGGAACGCCGCAGTCGAGTCATGCAACTACCTGAGGAAGGCGTCGTCGTCGCCATGCTGTTTCGGAGTGGATCGCAAAATGGTTGTCTATTTGTATTAATATCTTACTTGGAAGTATCAAAGAGCAAAATGAGAAAAAAAAGCTCCCTAGCCGGGACTCGAACCCGGGTCACCTCGGTGAGAGCGAGATATCCTAACCGCCTAGACTACTAGGGAAAGCTATACATAGGTTTTATTTTACACAAATATATGCAAGTAATCATAATCTATATGCTGACACATTTACCAAATGTAAATTTAATTCCCGGATAGCATTTGTTGTATCCGGTACAATTTCGGATAAATGAACGTTATCCGGGAAATTTGGTGTTTACAGTTGTAAGAGCATCTCCAACGGTGTTTTTATTTCTATTTCAATTCGAAGTTACGGATATAGAATAGAAATTCTTGCACTATCCGGAGGGTTTGTTGCTATTTCACGCGAAAATAGAAATTCTGCGAGTCGAAATTTCTAAAAAGTCCGGATAGTGCCAAAATAGCAACCGTAAAAACGAAGTTTGACTTTAACCTATGCTTTAGCAATAGGTTAGAATTTACCGTTGGAGATGCTCTAACACTTACTGTGACCGTGTAACGAGAATAGTGTGGCATATGGTGCATTTCAACTAAAAGACTACAAAAAAATGCCTTGTCTTTCGACAGCTATTCCAACTTTGTATTGATATTTTTAGGAAAATAAGCCGTAATAACGATAGAACTGGTCAAGACCAACAAAAGTTACGGTTCAAAATTTCGATTGGTGAAAAATTGATCGAGAAATAGAATTTAAACCAACCAGCCTTTTTATATCGAGCCAGGCACATTTTGGCCGAAAAGGTGCATCAAGTATATCTTGGTCTTTGTATACAGCACTTATCCGTATGAACGTTTCCATTGTATCCGGATTATTCAGGATGTTTAACCTATTTACCAGATAAAAACGTAAGTTATAATAATTTAACGTCAACATTTCGTGGGTTTAACTGAATGAACTGAGGCGTTTAAACTAAAACGTCTCCTCGTGAGGATGTCCGATCTGTAGTCTTTAGATGAAATGCACCATATCACCTAATTTCCCGGATGATAGAGAAATTATCCGTAACTTCGAATAATAGTACTGTACTGTACGTACTACTACACCTTTTTTCGGTTAATTTGACGACCTCACCATACTTTTTCGCGAAATGAGCGAGCAATTCGCGGCGGTTTCGTTATATTTCGCCTGCAACCAAGAACGTTGCAGTATACAGTATTTCAAGCGACGTTCCTTATGTGTCACTGTGTATGTGCTCTATTCAGCGAGTGGCTCAATACAGTATACTTCGGGGTGCAATCCATATATTTCAATAAAAAATGTAAATCAATCTGACTTTCGACGTAAAAGTCGATCAGCCATGTCTTCCATGTTCTCCGCGCGGCCGTAGAAGTATTCGAGCCGCAACGAGCAACGGTGCAGGCGATTCACGTCGACATTGTAAATGTATAAGTTACATTTTCATCGACGATCCACACCTGCAATGACTTCGTCGGCGATATGCTCAAGGTAAGCCATACGAAACTCGTCACGAGTTTGTCCGTCAGGAGGAGGTCCCATAAACTAGGTACTTAGGGTATGTGTTGGAACGTACTGGTGTGGCAAGCGCTGCGGGAGGGGCTTGTTCCATCGTCCGTCGTATTAATACTGCAGTAGCAATTTGAGCTTCTCAGTGTGTTCGTGTTGCTTGACAAACAATAGTGAACGCGACGTATGTGCATACATACTACCTGGAGTAGTACATGTATATACTACCAGTACAGTAGTAAGTAATAAATGCAAGTGCTGTCACGAAATACTAGTACGGGTTAACGAACCAACCCGCGCTAGCCTACAACTTGACCGACAATACATACCTCCACGACGATGCATTTATATTCCAAGTTTAGTGCTTCATCGCCCCCGAGCAATTGTAATATGCTTGGGTGATGTGTTGCCATCCAGATATGGCAACTGTGGTTTGGTTGGTCTTGAGCTGGTGCCACAGGACAAACCCTGGCTTTTGGCTCGTCCCCCAGTGCATGTGTTGCTTGAGCTCGTCAGGGTAGTCTTGAATGTCTTGTCCGCCAAAGCAGTTGACATGGAGAAGGAGGTTGATCTTTTTCACTTCAACATACGCAGCATCGCTTGACAGGCCTTGCGCTATCGCGGCGGCCACGATGGCTTCTTCAAACCGCAATGTCTTGGCGTTGGCACTGTCTATTAACGGCGCCGTGATGGTATGTTCGTCTGCAAACTGCTCTGATTCGAACACGACTTGCCGAGTCGAATCGCATTTGGCGTACAAGTCTCCGAGTAGCCCGACCAGGTTGTAGCTATACCCCAGGGTTCTGGCATCTGTGAGCTTGAAGTACTCACTCGGCAGTGGCTTGAAGAAGTGACCGATAAGGGGATCGTCGTCCACTGGAATCGGCACGTTGTCGTCTAGATCGACGTGACTTCGCATGAGAATCGCCGTGGTCGGCCCCACAGGTTGTGGTGCGCCGTCGCCATAGTTGACCGTACATCCCTGAAACGAACTTGGATGTGTCTGTTGTCCTATCGGGTCCAAGTTCAACGGTTCGACTTTGCAGTGGTAAAACACAGTGTGGAGGACGTCCACCATTGCATGGTGCAGATAGAAGATCGGGTCCTGGGGGGATAGGAACCCGTTACCCATCTGCCCGCGTAGCTCCATGTGGACGGACCCGTGGATGCCGATCTCCAAGTCGTACGACACAGCGGCGATCGATGGACCGACGTCAAATAACGACGACCGCGCGTTCGAAATGCTCCAGTCCGGCATGGCCGTGGCGTGCCAGTCACCGCGCCGGACGCATCCCCCGACAGACGCATTCAGCGGCCGCGACGTGACGCACAGGGTGGAGTGTCCCGGGTCTGCCGGCTGCGGGTCGCGACCGTGGGTGGACCCGCCCAAGTCTGCAGTCGCCACGGAGCAGTCGGCGATGGTTTTGCACTGGGAAGTCTGAAACCGAACGTAGTCTTGGGTGTAGTCCCAGTACGCCAACGTCATGCAAGCGTATGCAGGGGCGAGGCTGCGCAGCATGTCTTCGAACGCCACCAAGAACTTGCGATGCCAAAATAAAAATACACACGTCCCGTGCGCTTCCTTGTTGGCTTTCAAGTCGTTGTGCACCGATAGAAAACGCTGGTACAGACCCCGCTTCATGGACTCTTCAACTGCGCTAATGTACAACTCCTTCTCCGCTGCCGACGACGCACTCCATGCTTTACGCTGCCGCTTGCCACAGCTGACAACTGGAGTTGGGGTGGGGGGAGATAGCGGGGGTGAAGGTGTAGGTGTTGGAGTAGTCGTTGTTGGTGGGGGGGTAGTCAGAGGAGGAGTAGTTGTTGGTCTTGGCGTAAAAGTAGTGGGGGGTGGAGGGGTGGTGACGACTACCATGGACCGAGCCCCCCACGACACTTGACGGGCCCCTTGCGTCGACTTGAGATAACATGTACCCCATGCCCACGTGAACAGTGCGCATCCAGATGTCGCGCGACACACGTCGCAGCATTCCTCGGCGGTGGACTTGGCCGCGGCAATCAAGTCACCTCCAGGGAAGTCCACATTGTCCTCGATGGCTGCGCAAGTGGGAGCGAACGTCGAGCGAGCGGATGCCACGGCTCCCGGTAGCGCGGACGACCTTCCCTTGGCCGACTTGAGGTAGCAATTGCCTTGGTAGAACACATAGACGTTGCATGATGGGAACAAGCTGCACGCATCGCAGCACTGCGCTGTCGACGACGAGCCAGGAATGGTGGCTACGTCCATCCCGGCGTAGTCGATGTCTTGAACTGGAGGGTAACATTGCCCTGGGAGTGGTCGCGACGTTGTGATGGGCGGCGGTGCTGTAGTGGTTGTGGGTGGATCTACCGAGGCCACGACTACAGCTGAGTGAACTCCCGCCTTGGCTAAGCGAGTGCCTTGGGTATGCTTCAAGTAGCACGTGCCATACGCGTACGAGTACAGTTTGCAGTCGGTCGTGGCTTTGCAATGGCCGCAGCAGTCGTTGACAGTAGACGCAGCCACAGCTTTCAAATCCCCACCGGCGTAATCAATGTCGTTTTCAATGGACGGGCAGGTAGCCACCGTCCCGGACTGAACGCCAGGGGTACGAACTGACGACCCTTTGGCCGATTTGAGGTAACATGTGCCATACGCATACGAGAACGCCAGGCAGTTGGGCGTAGCCGCACAGATGCCGCAGCAGTTCTCGGCGGCAGTGGAGGGGATGCCGTGGATATCATTGCCTGGATAGTCCACGTCCACTTCAATGGGTGGACATGATTGCTGCAAAGCCGGTTGTGCCGCAAGGGCGAGCAAGATGAGCGCGACAGAGTACTGCCCAAGTCGAAAGAGGTACGCCATTTGAAAATGGTCAGTGTGCGTCCCACACGAAAAGAAACTACCGGTACGCATTGAAGACAGGCAGGCGGTATCTCTGTACCATCGCGCGATCGTGATATTTTGGTGGTTGTGATGAGCGAAACCAGCCAATCCGAGAAGAGTAAACATCTCATTGACCAATCCAGGAGGCTGAAAGTGATCGAATTTCGAAGGACGAGTTTTCATTTTGTTTGAAGGTGACGTATTGTTGTAACGTTACAGTATTACTTCGTTAGCGTTATTACTCCGGAGTACTGTACAGTACAGTACGACTCCGTCCCAAATTACCTCAAGTTTCAACCTCGACTCACCTCAAATTTTGACTCATTTGCCCAATTTCTACGAAAATTGTACCAATGAGAGCTGGGAATTCGGTGTTTTGCTTGCTCATATTTATATTACAGGTTTGTTGGATAATGTACACACTACTCCGGAGTATCATCAAAATAATATTCCTCAGCGCAGAATTTAAATCACTCACTGGACTTGATAATGTATGGTCCTACCGTAGAGCGATGTACGTATTGTGCCACATCGTAGAAAACCACGCCATCTTCTTGTTCCATCGCATAGTACATGCAGGTACGTTTACTACGCGATGGAATTAATAGCCAAGGGTATTTCTCAGGATCGTCCATACCTGTCCGATATTTCTCAAGATCGTCCATCGAGAAATACTATTATCTATTATTCGGGAAAGCAATTCCATTGGTCGAAAGTAAATCGAGTCAAATGTAAAACCACTCGAACTTATTTCACGTTTTGCGGCCGACCATAGACTTTTGGGCAGGCGACAGTTGCGCACAGCCGTCCTGGTCCGACGATGCGACACCGGACACATGAGGTAGCGATTGCCATTCACTCTACCGGTATGCCAGGCTCATCCTCTTGCCGTAGCAGCACATCAAGCTGTCAATGCCCGCGCCGCGGCGACCTTGCGCATGAACCCGGACACACGCGCACGGCCATCGCGGCGCAGACATTGACCGGACCATGGGTCTCGCTCGCCTCCTGGCAGACTCGTCACCACCATGCGCGCCGGTCACCACCATGCTCGCCGGACACCACTCGACCGGACCTGTCCTTTGTGTTGGACGGCAACAAAGGCCGGTACGCTCTGTGGCCCAAGAAGGCCCTCGACAAGTTCCGTCACGTCGGGTGCCCCCGGCAAGCAGCCATGAAGATGAGGTATGTGTGCGTTTGTGATGACAACTCAATGACTATTCCATTTGCTAGAACCTGCACCAAGTCCCTGTGGAAGGCACAGTCCGAACTTGTGGCGTAATGGAAGCGCGCCTGCTTGCAGGAGGTCTGGGTTCGATTCCCAGCAATGCCATGGCTTTTGTTGTAGCTTTGGTATCTTTGTGAGATTTACTGTGAACCCATACGCTCTCGTGTTTGGTGATTGCACTTGCTTCTTGGCGTGGTGTGATTATAAAGGGTGCATGAAGGTCGTGGTGGCGATTGAGTGACAGAGGCATCGAAGTGTTTTGGCATTTTACATGATAAGCAGACTCTCAAAATATATATTTGCATGATAATATTTCACGAGTGTAGGAAGAGACTCTCAAAACAAATATTTTCTATATAATATTTCACGAGACTTATCTTTAAACGATACGGTACGGGTTGTTTTGCATCATGCTACATGGGCATCACCGGAGTACGGAACATTTGAACCATCATGAGCCCACCAAACGATGTACTTTTGGGGATATGTATTTGCATCAGTTGATGTAGTCATGCTTGGCACGCTATAGGGACGATCGTTCTCCCTGGTGATGACACCACCTCGGAATTCCATTTTTTTCGTCACAATTCGACGAATCCTGTTGCTCATAACACTGACTTTCATCGGGTGCCCGGGGTTCGAATCCCGGTGAGTTCAATTATTTTTCTACGAAAATAACAAGGCGAAAAAAAACAAATATAAATTGCAACCAAAACTTAATGCAAACATGATAGCACTTTCTCGAGAGTGTAGGTTTCCTCGGGAAAGACATCCAAGTGTCGGAAATGCACTGGGATTGACCACAACAGGGCCACATGCAGCAAACACAGCGCCAGCGAAGAGGCTGCTCAACCTGCACTGCCGGCTGGTTCGTCGTACGACGGCTTTCATCGAGTTGCCGTGTATGCGCCTATGAACATGGCAGACATTCTCCACGAGAATTCGAGTGATCACGATCAACCTGAAGTCACCAGTAACTCGACTGACGAACAATCCTCATTACGTGCAGCACAATAAGACCAAAACAACTTTGAATCCATAACAAAACTTTACAATTAATGCTTGCACAAAACACACTTCCTTCACAACACAACAGCTTGTCGTCCTTGTCTTCCAAGTCTCGAGTGACGACGTGCGACAGGCGCCACGCAGAGTACGACAAGCCATGGCATTGCTGGGA
>NW_009798343.1:87530-119125 GCF_000520075.1 Aphanomyces astaci | reverse complement strand
GATGTGCTGCTACGGCAAGAGGATGAGCCTGGCATACCGGTAGAGTGAATGGCAATCGCTACCTCATGTGTCCGGTGTCGCATCGTCGGACCAGGACGGCTGTGCGCAACTGTCGCCTGCCCAAAAGTCTATGGTCGGCCGCAAAACGTGAAATAAGTTCGAGTGGTTTTACATTTGACTCGATTTACTTTCGACCAATGGAATTGCTTTCCCGAATAATAGATAATAGTATTTCTCGATGGACGATCTTGAGAAATATCGGACAGGGATGGACGATCCTGAGAAATACCGTAATAGCCAAGGTGTTTTGGTCACTTCAGCATCACATGTGATTATATATTGCTCAGAGTTATTTGGTACCACTGTAGTACATATATATAAGAGCATCTCCACTGCATCCCCAAATGTTTTACCCATAACCCAGAACTTCGATTGTACCGTTACTTCAGGTTGCAGTTCGGATATTTTGGGGATTATCCGGGTGATTCTGTCCCCATTTGCTTCGGATATCCCAATAATTTGCACTTTTTGGGATGTCCGAGGCAAGTGGGCACAAAATCACCCGGATAAGTCCCCAATTTCTGCGTAGTATCCGTAACTACGAGGTACAACTGTAGTAATGATTTTTAGGGATGGCGATTAATTGAGTATGGATTATCATTTTTAAGACATTCCTCGCGAGGGCCGACACTAGAACCACATGTTATGGAACCGCTTCGCCAATTGTAACGCGCCTGCTCGACCAGGGGCGGTGTGTAATCTTCGGTTTTTACTTCGCTCAACGCTTCATACCTCGTACTTCGACCGATCTTCTTCGAAGTTCGGTCCTCGTCTTCGTACGCAGCCCTTGTTATCCGGATTCCCCAGGGAGGGACGGATAACTCCTTGCGGAAATAATCCGGGGAATCCGGGGATCGAACCCACGACCTTTGGCGAGTTGGGATGCGGTGGAGATGCACTAAAACCACAGTGAATTAGCTAAAACACCAGGTATTTATTCAACTTTGTAACACAGTTACAGCAGAAGTACCACTCTTTTAGCCAAGTATAAACGCCTCAGTTCTTTCAGTTAAACTTGACGTTAAATCAATATTAGTTACGTTTTTTACCTGGTAATTAGGTTAACTGTAACATTGTGAATAATCCGGATACAATGAAAACTTTCGTACGGATAAGTGCTGTATACAAAGACCAAGTATATCTTGGTCTTTGTACCTGGTTCCATATTTCTCCGAACAAAAAGGCCGGTTGGTTTAACTGTAAATTCTATTACTCGATCAATTTTTCACCAATCGAAAATCTGAACCGTAACTTCTGTTGGGCTTGTCCAGTTCTATGTATATCGTTATTACGGTATATTTTCCTAAATAATATCAATACAAAGTTGGAATAGCTGTAGAAAGGCAAGGCATTTATTTGTAGTCTTTAGGTGACTTGCACCATATTGTGCTGTGCACTTGTTTTGGCGTCGGCTTTACTTGGCTAAAAGAGTGGTACATCTGCTGTAACTGTGTTACTATTAATACGTAGTACAAAGTTGAATAGATACCTGGTGTTTTAGGGTGCGTCTGGTAACACTTCAAAAATAATATTCCATTTTCTCGCAAAATGGGATAAACCAAAAATGCCATTTTCAAAATGGAGGTAAAAGGTCCATTTTGTAAGGTGGTGTTTTGGACCTCTTCAAGGCTTCAAGGAGTAAATCACACTTGGAATTATTGGATTTGGGTTAAAACTCTTCAAGCAAGGCATGTTTGAATTTTGATAAGATTTGTTGAATTCGGCCCCAAAATGGCGTTTTGGGACTGAATATAGCAATATTTCCGGTTACCAGACGCACCCTTAGCTAATTCACTGGGGTTTTATAAATGACAAATAACTCTGAGCAATAATAATCACTTGTGATGCTGAAGTGACCAAAACACCTTGGCTATTAATTCCATCGCGTAGTACACGCTACCTGCATGCACTATGCGATGGAACAAGAAGATGGCGTGGTTTTGTACGATGTGGCACAATACGTACATCAATGTACGGTAGAACTCCGGCGCTTGTCCTCGCTGTGTGTCATTTCTAATATCAAAAGTTGTTCATGGTGACCAGTGAATTGTGCAATTTGGTCCCGAGAATAGCAGATATAACTTCGATTTGCACTTTTCAAATGTGCAAATGCGAGGGAGTTGCATAAATGACCTCCCTATAATTACATTCGGTAACGAAAGAAACGTGACGGCACGGATTATCTAACTGTAAAACACTGGGGTCGATGTAACAAACACCCTGATTAAGGTGTGTATAGCCAAAACGAGTGAAAAGTAGTAATTCCTCTGTTCCAGGTTACTGCTGACATTTCAAAATTCGCATGTTCCAGTTACTGGCGACATTTGCATTTCATTGGCTGTAATTCTTAACATTTATGACAATTCATTGGTTTATAAATGTTTTACGCGCTGATTATAAACCAATCTTTTGCGAAAATTCATGCAATTCCCTTTCAAACAAAGTATCATTCACCCACATTGAGTGAGGGCTCGATTGCCTGTGTCAATTCAAAGTAAATGTCGGTAGGTAACCTGGAACAGAGGAAGTAGTACGTATTAATAGTACTAGTACTTCGAAGTAGTATGGTGCAAATCATCTAACAGTAGTAAAGACTACAGAAGGGCCATCCTCAAGAGGAGGCGTTTTACTACTTGTATTAGGTTAAACGTCCTACCTAAAAAATCCGGATACAATGGAAACGTTCATATGGACAAGTGCTGGATGCAAAGACTAAGATATATTTGATGCACCTTTTCGGCCAAAATGTGCCTGGCTCCATATATTTCCATACAAAAAGGCAGTTGGTTTAAATTCTATAACTCGATCACTTCGAAAATCTGAACCGTAACTTCTGTTGGACTTGTCCAGTTCTATCGTTATTGGCTTATTTTCCTAAAAATATCAATACAAAGTTGGAATAGCTGTCGAAAGACAAGGCGTCTTTGCGCCATACTATTAATAGTACTAGTAATACAGTACGGAAAAAACTGAAACTTATCCGGTTGATCCGAGAACTGAAAATGCCGAAACCAAACCTCACCGACGACGAACGCAATGGTGCGCTTCATCAGCTCTTGGCGCTGATGGCACCTGATGGAACCATGCCACGAGGTGCATTCGCTCAGGTGGCGGAACGCTTTGGAGTTGCCAGGCACACGATCCGGCGAATTTGGCACAGAGCGTCCGTCGACGTTACGAACCCACGCCAACTATGCCAAGACGTGTCGTCCCGTCAAAAGGGCAGATCTGGCCGAAAGCCAAAGCACACATCCATTGCAGACGTCATCAAGGACGTCCCGATGGCACACCGAACGAGTTTTGCATCCATGGCGGCCGCAACGAACATTCCCAAGTCGACTCTCCACGCATACTTCAAGCGCGGGGCGTTTGTCAAGTCCTCGACTCCTGCCAAGCGTTTGGTCCCTGTTCCTAAAAAGGTGGCTCGCGATACTATGGCCAACGACGCTAACAAGGCGGCCCCTGGTACTACTACGGAGTCCTCCGGAGTGCTATGAATAGGCCATGAGTATGTACTCTAACTCGTCACCTCGATGGACAGAATGTAGTTGTAGTTTTTTACAAATTTGTAACTATGGACACACCTTTCAGACTTATGTGACATACATTTGATTTGACTACAATATATTGCAGACGGTGACATCAACCCATATTCGCGCTACAGTTAAGGAATAAAGCTCAAACTTTGAAAACAAGTGTGATGACATACTTACACACCGAAACCATTGTCTCTCTCTACATATATTGTAGCACAGCCCGATCGTTTCTTCGCTAGTCGTGCGCAATCTCGTTAGAATCTACTCCATATTGTTCACGATAGGCACCATTTTTTCGCACATTACCTCTCACACCTTCACAAGCGCAGGTGGAAACGACGGCGGCGCAGTCATCTCACGACAGCCATGAATCAAACGCTGCAGACCATATCCGATCTCTGCTCACTTCATGAATGCCACTTGGAGCCAGCTTGGTCAGTAGTCATATGAGAAGTACACTTTCAACACAAAATATCCAGACCGAGTTGGTCAGGTCCCGACGCAGCCAGCACGCCCACCGCATTGCATGGCCATACATGGATGCTAGGTGCAGAGGCATATTTCTGAAGCCATACACAGAGTCTGGATACAATTCGTTTTTCGCATTAAATTGCTGGAAAGTTGTAAGGACACCAGAGGCGGCGGTGTGTAAGAAGTCCTTGGGTGGCTCGTCGGTTTGCTATTGTTGACTTGTGAATTCAAACTACGTGAAATGCACAAACAGCACATTCATATTTGCTCGACTGCACCGGAGTTATCTTTCGCCGCATGTGAAATAGAAAATGGCGTTGTGGTGCTGTCGATATTGATCCGATCAGTGTGGCAATATTGCCGGAAGAACTTGGTTCGAGGGAGCTACAGTAGCGACGGAGTTCGGTGGCCACCTGACTCCTCGACGTCTACATTACATTTCTTCATATATTCCTCCCATGTCAATCCTGTTGAGTCGTTCGTGAAGGTTGAAGTAAACGTCTAGACGCTTCAAACGGCGCGAAATAGGACCCTCCTGCTCTAGGAACAAAACCCTCGATACATTGTCTTCTTCCTTGTCCCCCTAACCCCTTGAGCCCCAACAGATCGACGCCTGGCAACCAACCATCGAAATGTTTCTTTCGTCCACAAGGCCTGCCTATTGCTCTTCGAGCCCGGCAAATGTCCG
This sequence comes from Aphanomyces astaci, assembly GCF_000520075.1. Taxonomy (NCBI): domain Eukaryota; phylum Oomycota; class Saprolegniomycetes; order Saprolegniales; family Verrucalvaceae; genus Aphanomyces; species Aphanomyces astaci. The sequence continues at coordinate 114,370 of NW_009798343.1, read as the reverse complement.
GCGCGGGGTCCTTTTCCGTAAAGCAGCTCCAGCTATAGGACGTCGAAGGGCTCCACGGACGTCGTCTCGGCGCTCGTCATGACTTTGATCGTGTCCAACTCCACACCCGGTAGCCCCCTGCAGGTGGCCACCACCTCGTTGCTCGCTTTGAGCAGTTCAAACCCACTCTGCACCACCAGCTTGTTGGTCGTCAAGAACTTGACGCAGATGGGGGGCGTAGTGTCAATCTAGATGGGATACACGTCGTCTTCGTCGACTGGATAACTCGTGGCTTCATCGAGGAGGTACAAGTACAGCGGCGCGCCGTCCATGAGCTATTTCCACTCCAGTCACATCAAACTACCGCCCTCGAGCGCCTTGTTAAAGCGGTAAAATCACAAACGACGTGGGTCGGTCCCACTACGTAACGATGTTGGCCCCCCTACGTACAGTACCTACCAGTACTGACGTGGCGTCGTAGATCTCGTGCATGAGCTCCCTGCGGTTTCCAACTGCCGCACATAAGTGTGTGAGCCAGCGCGACGCTTGTCTTGACGTCGGGGTACATTTCAATCACGACCACATTGTACAAGGACGCCGTGCGTTGCTGCATCGAGTGGAAATGCGCCGCCAAGTGGCTCTGGGACGTCTGCAGCTGTACCGTCATGTCCCCGCCAGTTGCCGTGTTTTGATGGGTAAAGTACGGGGGATACGCCAGAATTTGGTCCATGGTGAGGCGATGGATGGGCTCCACCACCAGGAGGAGACGCTGGATCAAATGCGCGCCAAAATCTTACTATCGGTAGCTTAAGTCAAGGAGTTAACTTCCTTTGGCAGCTACTACAGCATTCCTGGGAAAGGCATACACGACGCTAACAGCAGTACACGTTTTGTGTCCAAGCTCTTGGCTGTTTGAGTGACTAACAGTAAAAACGAACGTGAAGTCGTAGGCTGCGATATCGTAACATCCGTTTATGTATGTGCAGAGCGTACACATACATAAGCGGATGTAAACTCTGAATTAACTCATTTAAAACTGCAGCGCCGCCCTTGTTGTGACCACCTTGACAGCGTCTTGGTTAGGCGTTCTTGGACTTGAGGGGTTTGCCAAACATGGTGGGGCCACTGGCGCGAATCAAAAAGAAGAAGGGCACGATCGCAAATGGCAAGTACGAGCCAAGAATGACCAGCGGCGCAGAGGTCTTGAATTCTCCCACGAACTGTTCTGTCAACACGATCGCCATGACCGTGATGGACTGCGCCGCGTACACCAACGTCGGCACACGCAACCATTCGCTGCCTACGTCAAGATTGAGTTGCTCCAAAAGTTGTTGCAGCGCAGTGATATATACGCATACGATTGATGAAGCCATAAATGGCCACAATGTAGTACGGCACTTGGAACGTCATTTCCATCCAGAAACATACCTACCAGGGTGTACGCACGTGATAACTAACTCAAGAAGCGAACGCTATGTAAGTTATACCTTGAACCACAATGGACGAGCCTGCAACAACGGATCAAAATCGTTGCCCCATTGATGCAACGCGCGAACGACGACGGGCGGAGGCCAATTGACGACCGGTTCAACCTGCTCAACGAGTTTGGTGATGACTTGGTGCTTTGTACGGAGCTTGACATGACAGTACCTTGCCGTATGTAGCAGGGTCGTGAAGAAGGGCTTCCGAATCGCAAAGGATTGCGAGAAGCAAGCTTAACGCGCACCACGCCACGTAGAACCAGTCGCTGCCAATGCTTTGTCCGCCAGCCATCGTCGGATGTCGAAGGGAGTCAAAGCTGGGGGTTTGTCCCAGGGTTTTTCCTAATTGTACTGACCAGAACGAACTAACGTTACCGGTATTTTGATACTGTATTACTTTGACGCTTATATTATCCGGATAACACATTGCACGCGTTAACGTTTGTTCGTACTTCGTACACAATTGATAGACCCTTCAAACCGCATCAAATTCTGGCGGAAGAAAGGTTGATCGATTACTACTGTACGTACCGCTCGTATGGGTGGGGGGCTCTCATAAGCTTGCCCCGAGTAAGTCATAGTGTACATGATATGTATATCGTAGTAGTTTACAATCAATCGACTCGTCGCTGGAGAATAAATGAGAGGCTTAGGCGACGGTGCGACTGGCTCGGATCGAGCGCGCGACGCTCGTGACTTTGGAGTGGGCCATGGATGGATGGCCAGCGTTGATGCGCGACGTGAACGCTGTTTGGGTGTACGTGTGGTTGGTCAAGATGTAGTTGACGGCAAACTTAATCAGGTCGAGGGGAAAGTGCCACAGGATAGACCACAACCAGGCGAGGACGAGGTACGCCCCCCCACACCCGAACACGGCCACGCGGTCGGCGGGGTACCCTGTAAAGCCAAAGCACCCGATCACAGACGCAGCCACTTGGGCAATCACAAACGCAATCAGGAGCAAGTTGCACGGCTTTTCAGCAAAAAACCAAGTGTTGATACCAGCAGTGCGGGTCACAAAGATGAGTGCTTGGCCAGAAATAGACACTTGGGTGTAGATTAGCCCACGCAGGATCCCGTCCTTCTTTTGAATCCCAGGACCTATGACCTTGAAGCCCTTGGTCCACGTCGAGTTAAAGTTGGAGTAGCCCCACACATAGTCGCAGAAACCGACGCCGTTCGTGAGCGGGACATAGTCGTGGCCGACGAATGCGACACCGTTGCCCTGACCAGCCGCGAGGGAGACCGAATATGGCTTGTCAGACCCAAACCCTTGGCCCACCGTGTACTGGTACACGAATTGCTGGTACCCTGTTTCCGCGGCGGGCTCAACTTCGAGCTTGTTGATGTGGTTGCCTTGCAAGTTAGTGAAGAGATCGGTGCGGGATGTGCGGTACTTGTCAGCATAGGCCTCCCAGTACGAATCGATGTCGGCTTGGCGGGAGTTGCCGAGCTCGACGACGTTCGACGACTTCATGATGGACCCGTCCAGCTCTCCGCATGCACTCGAGTTGCGCGTGAGAGAACACGATTGGACTCGAGTCGTGAAGAAGTCGTTACAGTGCGACTTGATGCAGTTCACACACAAGTTTTCGGCGCCGATAAACCCTTGGAAGGCGTTCGTTTGATAAGTCAGTGCAAACAACACGATCGTACTCAACGTCAGCCACAAGCCAAAGCAAATGGACGAGATGAACACGCTCTTGAGCTTCCACGAGTCGGGCGTGCGGCTCGCGGTCACGTTGTCCTTGGAAATAGTCAAGATCGTCCCGTCGTTCAAGATGGCCAGCACCACAACCAAGATGGTGGGGAAGTACCAGTTGTAGCACACCGTCAAGAGCCCAAACGTGCACACAATGCGCACCGTCATGGCGATCGAGTACATGGCGTAGTTCTTCATGCGCAGGAAAATCTCGCGACTCATGCGAATGGCGGTGATGATCACACTCAAACCAGGAGACACGAGCACAATGTCGGCGGCGGCGCGGGCGGCATCTGTGGCGTCGTCCACGGCGATCCCAATGTCGGCTTGGGCCAATGCAGGCGCGTCATTCACACCATCACCCGTCATCCCCACGACTTTGCCCAAACTTTGCAAGTGGCGGACGATCTCAAACTTGTGCTCGGGAAACACCTGGGCAAACCCGTCGGTCTCATACACGAGCTGGGCGAGGTTCATGCCCGGGGGCGGCGCCTGGTTGAAGAAACTCGTGTCCAGGATGTTGGTGGGCATGCCCAGTTGGCGGCACGTTTCCACGGCAATCACGCGGTGATCCCCCGTAACCATCTTGACGGCCACGCCCAGGTCGATGGCGCGACGGATGGTCTCGGCCGTGTCGTGGCGAGGGGGGTCGAACAGAGGCATGAGCCCGACCAACTTCCACTCGGCCTTGTCCAGAGGCACGTCGCCCTCGGAGATGGACACGCCCAGCCCACGGTACCCGCGGCTCGCGTACTCGTTGATGCGGCCTTCGACTTCGTCGCGAAGCGAGTCGGCGGCGATGTCCATGTCCAGACACACTTGGGGGGCCCCCTTGCACGTGCGGAAAATGCGCCCGGTGGCGTTCTCACGGATCTTGGCGATTGTGCGCTTGGTCGTGGGGTCGAATGGCGTGTAGTGCAACAGCGTGTACGTGTCCCACATGGTGGCCTTTTCAGGGTACGTTTCATAGCACACGACGTCGATGGCTTCGTGGTTCTCGACACGAGCAGCCAAGGCAGCATCGCGGATGATCTGCGCCTTGTCAAACCCGTTGTACGCAATCAAGTTGTCCAAGTCCACGCTGAGCTTGTTGAGGGTGAGCGTGCCGGTCTTGTCCGAGCACAGCACTTCCATGGACGCCATCTCTTCGATCGAAGTTAGCCGCGTGACAATCGCGTTCTCTTTGGCGAGCGCAGACGACCCAATAGCCAGCGTCACACTCAACACGGTGGGCATGGCCACGGGGATACCACCCACAATCAGCACCAGGATGTTGGCCACTCCGAGGCATCCGTCCGAGATGATCAAGCACGGGTTTTCTTCTGACCGGGAGCCCATCTGGACCACCAATTCAATGATGCACCACGAAATGATCGACACCATGCAAAAGTTCCCAACAGTCGTCAATACTTCCTGGAGGCGGCCGTGGGATTCGGCGCCCGCGATTTGCGCGGCGGCGCGACCCAAGAACGTGTGGACACCAGTGTTGGTGACCACGGCTTCAATTTCACCTTGCTTGCACACAGAGCCAGAGTACCCTTCGTCGCCAGTTGACTTGGTCACGGGGAGCGATTCACCAGTCAACGAAGATTGATCGATCTTGACAGAGTCGCCTTCGAGGAACTTGACGTCCGCAGGAAGAACGTCGCCCAGACGGATGCGGATCACATCGCCCGGCACGAGGAGGTCCGCGGGGATGCGCGTGATGGCGCCGTCGCGGAACACCTTGGCTTCAGGGGCCAACTGGCCCATCAAAGCAGCGACGGCATCCCCAGCTTGGATTTCTTCAAAGTACCCAATGCACGCGTTTAGCAATAGAAGTGCCAAAATCAAGGCGAAATCCGGGTAATCCAAGAGCACAATGGACAAGATGGCGGCGACTTCCATGGCCCACGACAGCGGGTTCCACATAAAGCCAAGGAACACCATGAGCTTGTTCACTTTGGTCTCGGGCAGCTTGTTCGGGCCGTGTTCTTCCAAGCGCTTTTCGGCCTCGCCCGTGCTCAGCCCCTCGCGAGACGTTTTGAGCTTGTCCAGGGCGACATTGAGCGGAATGGCCGTCCATTCAATATACCCTGCGTCGTTGACGTAGTTCTTCTGGTCGTTGGGCGTGATCATGGACTGGTATGCATTTGCCATTGCTGGAACGCACTCACGTTGAATGCTAAAGTGGTGCAGTTGTTCCCAACTTGATGCTAGAATCGAACATGTGGCCTTTCGTGGGGGGGTCCTATGTGATTGGCTCGCCACGGAACTTTAGAACCATTATGAGTGAATCTTCTACTTACTACTAGTAGTAGTACACTGTAAAGTTCGGCATGTAGTGTACTAGTACGTAGTACTAGTAGTATATATTATTAATAGTACAGTATGCCATTCACAAGGTTACAATACTGTAGTATTACTGTACGTCGTAGAAGTTGGGACATTTCAAGTGAGTGGGTTTGCAACACTCTACAGTTGCTTACGTAATCATTGCACTTGTTCTTATTATGGCATAGTCAAATTCAGTGTAAACCAAAACATTTCAGTGGTGGCTATCCCTAACCACTGCTGATGCACTTTACTATCACTAACCACTGGTGATGCACTTTACCCCGAGAATATCAACACATGGGTTCCGAGATTGATTGGGGCTCCAGGTAGAGATGATTACGTAAGCAGCAGTGGAGCTGTTGCTCTCATTTCGTTTGTTGATGTCGCGCCACAGCGCAACCAACGTCGCCGTCTGGCAGCGCAGATGGTGTTGACCAAATTCGGTAACGAGTCAAAGTACAGCTGTACTATTAATAGTACCTTGAGGCAAGTGTATATTCCATGGTAAGATCTAAAAAACTTACTCCTCCTATTCAAATGTGGACTTCGAAGTGTTTATGCGTTTCGACCAGTCATTGGAATTGTATTCAAAGCTACTTGCCGCCACGTATCTTTTACAAGGGCTACTTCACGTGTACTACTTCAGTGTAGTACTGTACCTACAGAACAGGTAACTTTGCACCTGAACTTGGTCACGAGACACGACATGCGAAGCGACCCTCTAGCGTTATGATGTGGCAACAACAGGTTTGGTTTGTGGTGTGGGAACAGGTTTGGTTTGTGGTGTGTCGTGCTGCTGCCACGTCATATCCTCCACATCGCACCACCTTTCCACATGTGCGGATGGATACACTCTTGAATTGGACCAATCACATCGATTGTAGTTGGAAATGGGCTGAATGCATCATGTTAGTTGAACCTATCACATTGATTGTGGCTGGAGTTCAGCTGAATGCATTAGAGCATCTAATGCCACCATCTAGCACCTTCCTTCCGACTTCGAACCAGCACGAGTGTCTGGTTCGAAGTCGGAAGGAAGGTGCTAGATGGTGGCTTGTTGATTACTGTTTGTACTTGTTTGATCGCGAAGTGCAAAATGCATTCACCAGCATCGAAAGCATGTTGCCCACGAACGAAGATGCGAGGTGGCTCGTTTGTGCAAGTACAGCTGTACTACTTGTTAGATCGCGAAATACACCATCGCACCGCCCACGTCGCAGCACGGTGCCCATGTAGGTTGGCTAGCGCCCCACTTCGTTGGTGTTGCTACAGTAGGCTTGGTTACTGTACGATTCCTTGCCAACGCTGCAGTATATCGGTAAGGGTTGTGCAACCTCCCATCGCTCAATTCATTCGCACTGTCCGAATTGTTGCGATCAAGTCTGTGGCGGCGTGACTATTGCATAACTTAGCCATGGATGGCAGTACATACCGGTATGTACAGGGTAACAAAACGCTTTCCAAAGTTAACGTTAGCTTAAATGTTGATGAGTTCATTGCCGCAAAAAGGAGCCGTGAGGAGACTCACAGAATCCCCGCACTTGATTCTTCCTGCTTGGGGACTCAATCGGACGCTTCAACGATCCATCAAGAATAAGGGGAGCGATATGACAAAGCTTAAGGCATCCCCATATCACATGAGTGACCAGTGCAACGAAGGGGAATATACAGACCAGCCGCTGAGTGATTTTACCTTTACAGCGTAATATCAAATATCAGGAATATACAGACCGTTGCTGTTGATATGCGGGCGGCGGCGCGGACATGCTGTGGGCAAACTTATTTATTCGAATGGGGTACATGTAGATAGAAGATAGATGATACCTTGGTACTGTACCTATGTACCAAGAACTTTCATACTCTGTGCATATTGAAGCGCAGCATGTGGTACGAATATTGCCGACGTTGAGTCGGTTGCCTCGCATAACAGTTAACTATCCACATTTGTTTTGGGGATATCCATGGACAAGACGTTCCTCGGACAATAATTAACGTTATGACAAATTCCATCGTGTGTGGTGGCAGTTTGGGATCGCAATAGGATGGTCACCCCAGCTGTAACTTAATGGACGTTACTCCCTTTTACTGGAGTGAACTGTACCCTGGCACTTGGGCGTTGGATGTTGTTGCATTTCACACGTCGAGTGCGACACGCTTACTTGGTACGCCCACGAAGGGTAGGAGCCAATTGTATCGCATATACGTACGCAGGTAGTATTGGTAAACACACAATCTCTGTATCGCATACAAACGCAAAGCTCAAGTATGCATCGTGCAAACTGCAATTTGCCCTTGCATATCCGGACAGGTCCGTAAAACGTAGGTTTAACTCATACACGTCACAAGTCGAATGAAGGGACAAACCATACAAAGTACCAATGGTACCCTTGGTTTAACGCGCGTTGGGCACGTTAAAGTGAAGTAACTCACCCTCCACATCCTCGCAACCAACAAGTTTGATGCGGATATGCTGGCTCACACTGTCAGTTTTCAATTTGCAGGACGCCGCTGCCGCCAGCATGACGAACGCCTACCAGTCGATGCCGACGCCCAACGACCAGAAGAACTACGTCAACGACGTGGGTCAAGTGGAATGGGGTGCGATCCCTCTGAACGCCGCCTTGGACAAGCTCAAGGCGACTCGCGAGGGGCTGAGCACGGGCGAGGCCGAAAAGCGCTTGGAAGAACACGGCCCGAACAAGCTGCCCGAGACCAAAGTGAACAAGCTCATGGTGTTCCTTGGCTTTATGTGGAACCCGCTGTCGTGGGCCATGGAAGTCGCCGCCATCTTGTCCATTGTGCTCTTGGATTACCCGGATTTCGCCTTGATTTTGGCACTTCTATTGCTAAACGCGTGCATTGGGTACTTTGAAGAAATCCAAGCTGGGGATGCCGTCGCTGCTTTGATGGGCCAGTTGGCCCCTGAAGCCAAGGTGTTCCGCGACGGCGCCATCACGCGCATCCCCGCGGACCTCCTCGTGCCGGGCGATGTGATCCGCATCCGTCTGGGCGACGTTCTTCCTGCGGACGTCAAGTTCCTCGAAGGCGACTCTGTCAAGATCGATCAATCTTCGTTGACTGGTGAATCGCTCCCCGTGACCAAGTCAACTGGCGACGAAGGGTACTCTGGCTCTGTGTGCAAGCAAGGTGAAATTGAAGCCGTGGTCACCAACACTGGTGTCCACACGTTCTTGGGTCGCGCCGCCGCGCAAATCGCGGGCGCCGAATCCCACGGCCGCCTCCAGGAAGTATTGACGACTGTTGGGAACTTTTGCATGGTGTCGATCATTTCGTGGTGCATCATTGAATTGGTGGTCCAGATGGGCTCCCGGTCAGAAGAAAACCCGTGCTTGATCATCTCGGACGGATGCCTCGGAGTGGCCAACATCCTGGTGCTGATTGTGGGTGGTATCCCCGTGGCCATGCCCACCGTGTTGAGTGTGACGCTGGCTATTGGGTCGTCTGCGCTCGCCAAAGAGAACGCGATTGTCACGCGGCTAACTTCGATCGAAGAGATGGCGTCCATGGAAGTGCTGTGCTCGGACAAGACCGGCACGCTCACCCTCAACAAGCTCAGCGTGGACTTGGACAACTTGATTGCGTACAACGGGTTTGACAAGGCGCAGATCATCCGCGATGCTGCCTTGGCTGCTCGTGTCGAGAACCACGAAGCCATCGACGTCGTGTGCTATGAAACGTACCCTGAAAAGGCCACCATGTGGGACACGTACACGCTGTTGCACTACACGCCATTCGACCCCACGACCAAGCGCACAATCGCCAAGATCCGTGAGAACGCCACCGGGCGCATTTTCCGCACGTGCAAGGGGGCCCCCCAAGTGTGTCTGGACATGGACATCGCCGCCGACTCGCTTCGCGACGAAGTCGAAGGCCGCATCAACGAGTACGCGAGCCGCGGGTACCGTGGGCTGGGCGTGTCCATCTCCGAGGGCGACGTGCCTCTGGACAAGGCCGAGTGGAAGTTGGTCGGGCTCATGCCTCTGTTCGACCCCCCTCGCCACGACACGGCCGAGACCATCCGTCGCGCCATCGACCTGGGCGTGGCCGTCAAGATGGTTACGGGGGATCACCGCGTGATTGCCGTGGAAACGTGCCGCCAACTGGGCATGCCCACCAACATCCTGGACACGAGTTTCTTCAACCAGGCGCCGCCCCCGGGCATGAACCTCGCCCAGCTCGTGTATGAGACCGACGGGTTTGCCCAGGTGTTTCCCGAGCACAAGTTTGAGATCGTCCGCCACTTGCAAAGTTTGGGCAAAGTCGTGGGGATGACGGGTGATGGTGTGAATGACGCGCCTGCATTGGCCCAAGCCGACATTGGGATCGCCGTGGACGACGCCACAGATGCCGCCCGCGCCGCCGCCGACATTGTGCTCGTGTCTCCTGGTTTGAGTGTGATCATCACCGCCATTCGCATGAGTCGCGAGATTTTCCTGCGCATGAAGAACTACGCCATGTACTCGATCGCCATGACGGTGCGCATTGTGTGCACGTTTGGGCTCTTGACGGTGTGCTACAACTGGTACTTCCCCACCATCTTGGTTGTGGTGCTGGCCATCTTGAACGACGGGACGATCTTGACTATTTCCAAGGACAACGTGACCGCGAGCCGCACGCCCGACTCGTGGAAGCTCAAGAGCGTGTTCATCTCGTCCATTTGCTTTGGCTTGTGGCTGACGTTGAGTACGATCGTGTTGTTTGCACTGACTTATCAAACGAACGCCTTCCAAGGGTTTATCGGCGCCGAAAACTTGTGTGTGAACTGCATCAAGTCACACTGTAACGAGTACTTTACCGACGTCGTGCGCACGTGTGCGTTGACAAGCAACTCGAGCGGGTGCGGTGAGCTCGACGGGTCGGTCATGAAGAACTCGGACTACGTAGCCCTCGGCAAGGCCCGTCAACTCGACATCCAAGGGTACTGGAAGGCGTACGAAGCCGAGTACAAGAAGTCGCAAGCCGACTTGTTTGAACATTTGCAAGTGAACCATATCAACAACTTTACCAACCTCGAGCCCGAAGCCGCTGCCACGTACGAACAGTTTGTGTACCAATACACGCTTGGGCAAAGTGGGACGCCGTTCCAGGGCAAGCCATACCTCGTCAACACGTCCGCTGCCATCGGCGACGGTGTCGCATTCGTCGGCCGCGACTACTTGCCGCTCACGAACGGCGTCGGTTTCTGTGACTATGTGTGGGGCTACTCCAACTTTAACTCGACCTGGTCCAAGGGTTTCAAGCTCATTGGCCCTGGTGTGCAGAAGAAGGATGGTATTCTGCGTGGGCTGATCTACACCCAAGTGTCTGTGTCTGGCCAAGCGCTCATCTTTGTGACACGTACTGCTGGTATCAACACGTGGTTCTTTGCTGAAAAGCCATGCAACTTGCTCCTGATTGCGTTTGTGATTGCCCAAGTGGCTGCGTCTGTGATTGGGGCTGTGGGCTTCAACGGCTACCCCTCGGATCGTGTGGCCGTGATCGGCTGCGGCTGGGGCTACCTCGTCCTTGCCTGGTTGTGGTCTATCTTGTGGCACTTCCCGCTCGACTTGATCAAGTTTACCGTCAACTACATCCTCAACAACGGGTCGTACACCCAAACGGCGTTCACGTCGCGCATCAACGCTGGCCACCCGTCCATGGCGCACAGCAAAGTGTCGAGCGTTGCCCGCTCGATCCGAGCCAGCCGCACCGTGGGCTAAAAAACACCGTCGTCCGGATGTGTGTTTAGTAGTATGCCAGCCTTGCATTTATATACGACCTCGAGTGTCTAAGCGAACGTAGCCTGCCTCAGTATTATAACAAAATGAATATTCCATTAACGATATACAAGAGTTTGGCAAATGGCAGCCGTTCGTTCATTCATACACTGTATGGATGGTGATAACAAATGGGACTAAATACTAGTTAGTTTCCGTGGCTCGCTTGCTTTGAGGTTTTCAGCGCAACTACGAGCCAGGAGGTTGCATCTCGATGCCCAAGTACCCCCGATGTTCCACGATTATCAGTGACGTCTGGTGAACTCTCCAGAGTCGTCCCCAAAGTGCATGAAATATTTCAAATATGTCGACATTGCACAAACGCTGTTCTGATATACATAATCACATTCGTGTATCAGGTCTTTTCTATCGAACAACGCGCTTCGTTTACGTACACCAACGTTACTACTATGTAGTACATACACCCTACAATTTATATATATCTTATAAGTTTCACACTTGTCACATGTCCATCGCAAAATCCTCTATATTTAGAATTAACAGTCCGATTGCACATTGTCATTTCTGAATTGACCAACCTACATACGTTAGCTCATCCCAAACCCACTTAGCATGTTGCCCATCACTGCGTTTCCTCGTCGCTTCATCACCGCCAAGGCTAGGTCCAAAGTCCTCGTCGTGTCCACTATGGCGCCTTCACCTTCACACCGCCGCCAAGTCCACTCGACGTCGGCTGCAGTGTCGGACCTCGTGACTAGCAACCGCTTCCAAGACGCGGCGAGAAAGCACGTCCATGCACGCACGAAACCCGTGAACGAGCGTCCACAGCGCCACCACCATCACGATGACCTGCATCCGTCATCCACGTCGTCGTCGATGTCCTCGGTCAACCTGACGTTCTCTGGTTTATACCCCGAGCCATTGTGGTACACGACGAGCCCCCGCACCCCGTGCAACGACCCATCGTTCCCGGGCTTGGTGGACGGCCAGCTGCACTCGATCGCGATGCCAAACTTGACCACGTGCACGCGCCAAGACGTGGTCGACTACTTTGACAACACGTGGGCGTTGACAGACATGCTGTTCTCGAGCTTCCAGTCCGAGGCAGCGTTCGTTCAGCCGCCGCCGCACCAGCTCCGCCACCCCATGGCGTTTTACTATGGCCACCCCACGTGCTTTTACATCAACAAGTGCCGGCTGGCGGGGCTGCTGGACCAGCCCGTGAATGCCGCGTTCGAAGACTTGTTCGAGGTGGGCGTCGACGAAATGCGGTGGGACGACATGAGCAAGAACGAGAAGGAGTGGCCCAGCGTGGCTTGTGTGCAGGCGTATCGCCGCCAAGTGTACGGCGTGATCAAGGGGCTGCTGGAGAGTCATGCGGATTTCGCCGACGGCCACGGCCCCATCACGGCGGCATCGCAGTCGTGGGCGCTGTTCATGGCCATGGAGCACGAGCGCATCCATCTCGAGACGTCTTCCGTGCTCATGCAGGAGCACGCCGTGGACAACTTTGTTCAGCCGGACACGTTCCCATCGTACCACCCGTCGGCATCCCGACCACGGTCGGCCAAAGTGCCCGTGGAAGGCACGGATTATCCTGTGAACCGCATGATCCAAGTCGCGACCCACGACGGCCGCCCCCACGTGGTGACGCTGGGAAAGCCATCGTCGTTTCCGTCGTTCGGGTGGGACAACGAGTACGGCGCCAAGACGGTCGCGGTCGCGTCGCCATTTGCCGCGTCGTCGCAGCTCGTGTCGAACGGCGCGTTCTGGCAGTTTGTCAAAGACGGAGGGTACTTGAACCAGAAGCTGTGGTCGGTCACGGGGTGGGCGTGGCGGTCGTTCCGCAACACCAAGTGGCCGCAGTTCTGGCGTCCGGATGGCCCCCAGGGCAGCCACGAGTACCGGCTTCGGGCGCTGTTTGACGAGATCGACATGCAGTGGGACTGGCCCGTGCAGGTGAATCTGCACGAAGCCCAGGCGTTTTGCCGATGGAAGAACCAGCAAGACGACAACATCGCGTCCGAGTACTACCACGTGATCACCGAGCCCATGCACCAGTTGCTGCGAAACGACCTAGACAAGAGCAACCCCATCACTTCATCCACGACCTTTCAAGATGCGATTTTGAACCACCTGCCACGACACACCACGATGGCCACAACTGACGACGCGCCCCAACGCAACACCAACGTGAGCTTTGCCTCGTTCAGCCCCGTGGACAGCATGGCGCCCAATGATCAGGGCTTCCACGACGTGTTTGGCAACGCCTGGGAGTGGTGCCAGGACCACATGAGTGCGCTGCCGGGGTTCAAAGTCCACCCCGTGTACGACGACTTCACCCTGCCATGCTTTGACGGCGAGCACCATGTGATCATGGGTGGGTCGTTCATGAGCAGCGGCGGCAACGGCGCGTCCAAGTTCAGTCGGTTCCATTTCCGGCCTCATTTCTTCCAACACGCGGGCTTCCGCGTCGTGTCGAGTGCCGTGACGACGACGACCGACGGCGACCAGGTCGTGGACGTCATGACGTCGTGTGTGAACGCGCCCGAGCCCCACACGGTCGTGAATCCGTTCCGAACGTCGTCCACCTTCGTGCTCCACCCGTCCAAGGTGTCGTCGGTGTTTCTGACCAAGTTGGAGGCGCAGGCGGCGACCCAGTGGCGGGACTTTGGTGCCGGCTACGACAACGTGCACGTGGTTCTACCTGGCGACGACTCGATCCAAGTAGAAAAGTTGGAAAGAAAAGGAGAGCATGTAGGGTCAGTGCTCCTCGTGGTTCCGAGTGCGTTGGACGGCCAACTAGACAAGGATGACGAGTGGGAGCGGGTAAAGGAGGGCGTGCTGCCGCACGTGGAAAAGGAAGGATCGGACGTCCGCCGCGTGTCCATGGTGCACGTGTCGGCATGGCGCCAACGATCTACTAGGACTAGCTAGTAGTAAAAGTCTCTATTTATTTTAACGTTAACTCGATTGTGTACTAATTTTTGTTAATACTTGTACATGGATGTCATGTTTGCCTGGATTTGAGACATGTGGAGGAGTCGCGTCACGGGCAAGTGCTGAATGCAATTTGACTTGTCGTTGGCCTTATCACTGTAGACTTGATGAATGCCAGCATTTCTACCCATTTTGTGGCCGATCACGCTATGTCCTGTGCAGCAATGTATCAATCAATCTCTATTTCGAAATGAACCTTGGCATCCCTGGATTACGTGTTTACTGTTAACTAGGAAATCTAATCTCAAATCCGTGACCTTGACTTCTCGTATGTGACCTTGACTTCTCGTGGATGTCATTGCTCAACTGGTCAATACACCCTTGGTCGTGGCCACAGTGTGCAGCTGTGCAAGATCATGCCTTGCGAAGTCCACAAAACCGAAGTCGATGCGCTTGAGTGACGCGTTTGCGGCTCGAACAAAATATGGCTGCAATTCCCTGTCGACGGAATATATGTGTCGACGCACGACTTGACCATTTCCAACTGGCACTCGGAATATGCCAGATCTGTCCATTTACGCAGCCCCGTCGTCTGAAATCGTGCCTCCAACCAATTGCAAGCCGCGTAGTCCTGTGTTTTTTGTAGGGACGACGCCACCTGAGGCCACGGAGAGTCGGGTATGTATGTAGGTTGACACCACTTAAGTCCAAGTACGTAATGTGGGACTGGGGCAACGCTTGATCTCTTGCTCGACATCCGTCAACGAAGTCTTGACCACCAGCTCTTGATTTATCCACGATGGTAGTTACTGTAGTTGCTAACGCTGACAACCAACACGGCTCGATCGCGCAGTAGCTCCGACACGGCATGGGCAACAAGTAATCAACCGCCAATCTTGCGAGACCGCAAGTCGTGATAGCCAGTTCATCCAACTTCGGGCTATTTACACAAAAAGGGCGATGAAAAACGATACCTACGCTTCGTTGGTGACGTTGTCCCACGACCGAAGCGAAACCTCCGAACGGGATGCGTATTGAACCACTCCTCCATCTGGCCCAACATCTCCGTCGTGACCTCGTGATCGTCGTCGTTGCCGTCTAGGTTCTCCAACGTAAGGTCGATCAGATACACATTATTATACTCGGACGTCATAACAAAGGCTACAGTATGTAGCACAGGGCCCAAAATGTTGGCATATGTAAAGCCCACTGACTGAAGGTGCGCCATCTTGGAGGTCGAAATCGGAATGCCCAGACAAACCAAAGATTCGCTGGATGCCCACTACCCGAACCAGTCGTCAGAATCGTCGAGGTTTGGGATCTGGTGTCCATCCCACGTACAATGAGCGTCGTCGGTGCCAAGTACTGATGGAGCCACGAAAGGTCACACGATCCAATGACACGTGGACGCAACTGCGATGGCTTGGTAGTGCGGTGACCCCATAAAAAACCAAGCCACAACACCGACGGATCGCATGCTTACGACAGTTGACACAGAACTTCGAGGGAGAACACGAGGGGCTAAGCGAAGGGCCAACAGCGTGGTGGCGTCTAGAATATGTAAAAGGCCACAACAATGACCAAGATTTTAGGATGGACGGCACAACTGACCTTAACTCTCAGACATGCGCAGTCTACAGCGCACCACTTTACAGTCAGGAAAGTGATTCAAACACAACTGAAGTCAAGTTCATTCATGCATGTACTTCTTCCAGCAAAACCTCACTTTGCTAACCATGGAACCGCACAAACGACGACACATATACGCATACACACTCAAGTTGTACGATAACCACAAAATGAAAATGGAAAAGTAGGCTTCGGCGGCATGCACAACAACAAGACAGCCTACAAGCAACTGCTTACGCAGTTCGACACATTCAACCAACAACGATGTCCGTGTACACAATCGAGTTATAATAAATAGAGACTTTTACTAGCTAGTGCTAGTAGATCGTTGGCTCCACGCCGACACGTGCACCATGGACACGCGGCGGACGTCCGATCCTTCCTTTTCCACGTGCGGCAGCACGCCCTCCTTTACCCGCTCCCACTCGTCATCCTTGTCTAGTTGGCCGTCCAACGCACTCGGAACCACGAGGAGCACTGACCCTACATGCTCTCCTTTTCTTTCCAACTTTTCTACTTGGATCGAGTCGTCGCCAGGTAGAACCACGTGCACGTTGTCGTAGCCGGCACCAAAGTCCCGCCACTGGGTCGCCGCCTGCGCCTCCAACTTGGTCAGAAACACCGACGACACCTTGGACGGGTGGAGCACGAAGGTGGACGACGTTCGGAACGGATTCACGACCGTGTGGGGCTCGGGCGCGTTCACACACGACGTCATGACGTCCACGACCTGGTCGCCGTCGGTCGTCGTCGTCACGGCACTCGACACGACGCGGAAGCCCGCGTGTTGGAAGAAATGAGGCCGGAAATGGAACCGACTGAACTTGGACGCGCCGTTGCCGCCGCTGCTCATGAACGACCCACCCATGATCACATGGTGCTCGCCGTCAAAGCATGGCAGGGTGAAGTCGTCGTACACGGGGTGGACTTTGAACCCCGGCAGCGCACTCATGTGGTCCTGGCACCACTCCCAGGCGTTGCCAAACACGTCGTGGAAGCCCTGATCATTGGGCGCCATGCTGTCCACGGGGCTGAACGAGGCAAAGCTCACGTTGGTGTTGCGTTGGGGCGCGTCGTCAGTTGTGGCCATCGTGGTGTGTCGTGGCAGGTGGTTCAAAATCGCATCTTGAAAGGTCGTGGATGAAGTGATGGGGTTGCTCTTGTCTAGGTCGTTTCGCAGCAACTGGTGCATGGGCTCGGTGATCACGTGGTAGTACTCGGACGCGATGTTGTCGTCTTGCTGGTTCTTCCATCGGCAAAACGCCTGGGCTTCGTGCAGATTCACCTGCACGGGCCAGTCCCACTGCATGTCGATCTCGTCAAACAGCGCCCGAAGCCGGTACTCGTGGCTGCCCTGGGGGCCATCCGGACGCCAGAACTGCGGCCACTTGGTGTTGCGGAACGACCGCCACGCCCACCCCGTGACCGACCACAGCTTCTGGTTCAAGTACCCTCCGTCTTTGACAAACTGCCAGAACGCGCCGTTCGACACGAGCTGCGACGACGCGGCAAATGGCGACGCGACCGCGACCGTCTTGGCGCCGTACTCGTTGTCCCACCCGAACGACGGAAACGACGATGGCTTTCCCAGCGTCACCACGTGGGGGCGGCCGTCGTGGGTCGCGACTTGGATCATGCGGTTCACAGGATAATCCGTGCCTTCCACGGGCACTTTGGCCGACCGTGGTCGGGATGCCGACGGGTGGTACGATGGGAACGTGTCCGGCTGAACAAAGTTGTCCACGGCGTGCTCCTGCATGAGCACGGAAGACGTCTCGAGATGGATGCGCTCGTGCTCCATGGCCATGAACAGCGCCCACGACTGCGATGCCGCCGTGATGGGGCCGTGGCCGTCGGCGAAATCCGCATGACTCTCCAGCAGCCCCTTGATCACGCCGTACACTTGGCGGCGATACGCCTGCACACAAGCCACGCTGGGCCACTCCTTCTCGTTCTTGCTCATGTCGTCCCACCGCATTTCGTCGACGCCCACCTCGAACAAGTCTTCGAACGCGGCATTCACGGGCTGGTCCAGCAGCCCCGCCAGCCGGCACTTGTTGATGTAAAAGCACGTGGGGTGGCCATAGTAAAACGCCATGGGGTGGCGGAGCTGGTGCGGCGGCGGCTGAACGAACGCTGCCTCGGACTGGAAGCTCGAGAACAGCATGTCTGTCAACGCCCACGTGTTGTCAAAGTAGTCGACCACGTCTTGGCGCGTGCACGTGGTCAAGTTTGGCATCGCGATCGAGTGCAGCTGGCCGTCCACCAAGC
Organism: Aphanomyces astaci; assembly: GCF_000520075.1. NCBI lineage: Eukaryota > Oomycota > Saprolegniomycetes > Saprolegniales > Verrucalvaceae > Aphanomyces > Aphanomyces astaci. The sequence goes on along the minus strand of NW_009798343.1, from coordinate 96,314 downwards.
CCGGGAACGATGGGTCGTTGCACGGGGTGCGGGGGCTCGTCGTGTACCACAATGGCTCGGGGTATAAACCAGAGAACGTCAGGTTGACCGAGGACATCGACGACGACGTGGATGACGGATGCAGGTCATCGTGATGGTGGTGGCGCTGTGGACGCTCGTTCACGGGTTTCGTGCGTGCATGGACGTGCTTTCTCGCCGCGTCTTGGAAGCGGTTGCTAGTCACGAGGTCCGACACTGCAGCCGACGTCGAGTGGACTTGGCGGCGGTGTGAAGGTGAAGGCGCCATAGTGGACACGACGAGGACTTTGGACCTAGCCTTGGCGGTGATGAAGCGACGAGGAAACGCAGTGATGAGCAACATGCTGGGTTGGGCTTGGGATACTTGGCGGAAATATGGAAATGCAGTGGTCGCTGCGTGGCGGTACACCCAATAGCTCTAAATTCGACTGTCTACCGGAACTTCGGGGGCATTCACATAAAGATGACGAGTGCGTACATGATCCGGATAATTATCCAATTTCACCCAATTAGGAAATAAACCAAGATAAAACATACATTCTTAAATCGTTTGAGGATGACAATGGGTCTTTTCCGGATATCAAGATCCTCGATCATCTCGACACTGGGGATCCTTCGGTTGAATTCGCACCATGAATACTCAATCCTCAATAATAGCAAGTATCGTTCTATATTATATTGGGTCGCGATCGTAGTTTGCACTTGGTTAGTGTGCGTTTGGCGCGAGTGTGCTGAACAAGGGTGCATTGCTGTAGGTACTTCCGAAGTACCTTTGAAACCATATGGAGAGGCGAAATTAATTCGACCACCTACATACAATGGTACCTATTCATGGGTGTACCTTTACAAACCCCAAGTAAAAGTACTTGGTCGTAAAACAGGCCTCGTCCGAGTACAGAGGTAGTACTGTACTGTACATCACTGTACAGGAGCGACACGACCTACCTGCCTCTTTTCCCGACAAGAGGAATCGATTGGACATTCGGTGAAGTGCACGATTGGGGCTCACTCGTTGCCAAGACTAATTATACTTCGAAGTACACGCGACCTCCGCTGCGATGGGCGCATTTTGATGCTCGGTCGTCACTCGCTACAGTATACTGTATAAGGCTTGGTCAATGTGAAAAAAAAAAGAAGTACGATCCAGGGACATTTCGGACCTTGGTCAAGATGACATTGGCTGAATGAAAAGTTTTACTTCGAAGTACCCATTTGGAGGTTACCGCTGTTATAAATGTTACTCCGTAATATTAATACTAGTAACGTTACTAACTAATAGTAGTTGGTACTGCTTCCTGACATATTGTGGAGGGCAGCAGTGGTGGCTCGGGCAGTGCTGGACAGGGCGTGGTCTACAGTACCTCGGTACTTCGGGGCATGATAGGCCAAGACTAACCAGAGTACAGTAGTACTAGTACTTCGAAGTATAAATTTATCATGAATACGACAGTACAGTACCGCAATTGGTATCCGGATGATTGATTAGTTCACAGTTAAATATTACTAGTGTGACATACTAGTACTATTAATACGTAGTACTGGTATTATTTACGTAATCAGCGTCAACCCCACCCTGCCCCTTTATGTACGAATTGTACTTATAGGAATGCGAAAAAACCCCAGTCAAAACATGAGAAATTCTCACATGTACTATGGTGCACGTCATCTATAAACTACCAACTTTTCACAAAATTTTCTGACTTCTATTTCATATTCATTACTCAAAATTGCAGGAAATTGAGACGTATAATCGACAGATCTCAATGTGGTGAAGAAATTTTACGTCTCAGATTCAAATTTGGTGATGAATTGGTCCAGAAATAGATATTTAACCTAGCGGTATTTTACATGGGCGCTTGGATATTTGGCCATAGGGGTGGCCGCTCAAATGTATCTTGATTTTTGTATGTGACTCTTATCCGTATTTATTATCCGGAGGCAGTTGGGGCCTTTAACCTCCCACTCCAGTGATAAAACGCATGAAATCGGTATTTAACGTATCTGGATTTTGGGTTTAACTACATTAATTGCACGTTAAATAATAAAACCTCCACTCTTCAATTTGGCCAGTTGGAAGTTTTTAGATGAAGTGCACCATAACTATACCTCGAAGTACTAGTACGTATTACCAGTAACATGCGAATCAACTAACGACTACTACATAGTAATTCGTTCATAACGTTAGTCGTTCAATTAGGATCTACCTAGCCAATCAAAAAGGTCCACCAGGTAACCTAGCCAATCAAAACGGCCCACCAGGTCAATCCCAAACCGCCAACTTGCCATTTTTTGCTTCACAACCTAGGGCGGCTTCAACTCGAATAAATACACGCCCCTGGACGACATACACGAATCTGTGGCAATTCTGCACCCCACGTATGCGACGCAAGTCCCGGTACGTCTGAAACAACGGATGCGGTCCGACAACTACTGTATGTGATCAAAGGCGAGCTAGGTGGCGTGCCGTACTTCAAAGTGATCGACACGTCGTCCAATGTTTAAACCAAGAAAACGCTGGTGGATTACAAAGGACGCAACGTCGTGGTGACGGAAATCGTCGGCGGGTTGGGGTGTAGGACGACGTGTCCAAGCCGGACACCAAAGCCGTGTGGTTTAGCATGTATTTGAAAATGAGCAGCATGTGCAAAGCTATTTGAAGAGCGACGTCGTGGACGTAATCACTGGCGCGGCATATCATTTTTCCATTGACTGCGACTTTATAGGCCGACGCATGGTCATCTGTTGCAACAAGGCGGCGGTGGCCAAGTGGAGAAAGTGTTTGTTGAACATGACTACACTCGAGGAGTGGGCATGGTGTACATTCTGTTGCTGTGCGTTGCGATGAACCAAGCCGGGCTGGACGACATGTAGAAGATCAAATCGTAACATGTAATAATACCTCGTAGCTCAAGTTTCAAAGATTCATTAGGATAAATGTCATATTACTGTTTGAGAGCCCGCTAGTTCTCGTCGAAGTGTTCCCGCGCTCTGCCATGTCCTTTGTGAAGCAGTTGAAACTGCAAAATTCACGTTTTTTTAGGTTGCGAAGAAAGTGCGATGGCGAAGGTGCTACGTATTTCACATGCGGGAACTGCCGGTACTGTACACGTTGTGGCATTGCCCTCGTGGTTTCGACCTTGTCCATACCACTTACCACTGAGAAGTTTCGTATGGCCACGACCTGCTATTTCTCAGGAGTAAACTTCTATTCTCGAGGTCAGCTATTGATCGCACTATGCAAGCACAAATTCTCGCGGTATTTGAACTCACAACGACTACAATCGATAGCTGCGTTCGTACAGTAGCCCGTCCAGTGACTCCCTGCCATGACGTTGGCAATCCCGAATGCAAACAGGAAACGATGACAGAACGAGAATACATGTATGTACTAGTAGTATCCCTGTCACCAATGTCCAGTTTGACCAGCCGAAATCACTATTCCACCGCCAACTCGGCCACGACAACTGTGCAAATCACGGCTACATGCTCTGGATTGACACTCGTAAGCGCAGCAGGCATGTCATGACCTGGCACTTTCGGCATTATGTGTCGAAAGGCAACTTCAACTTTACCGCCTGGGGATTCGACTGGTGCTGACGTAAATGCATTTTGGCCAATTAACGGACGCCTTTTTCAATGGCAACGACGTTCGACTAGGACGGACGACATGGCCTACTTGGTTTTATACGTTTTAGTCCATATATTCTTTATAGAATTGTCCGTCAAAATGGGTAAAACGTATAAAACCGCCATAAAACCGCCATTTGATTTCATTTAACGCCATTAGGTCATTGGAATGGTCGCGTGATTGACATGCGCATCTGCCCACCAATCGCGGCGGATCTTTCTGCTTATAATCGCTCGACGGTGCCAGCAAGATGGAGTTCCGCGAGTATGAGGAAATGCTATGGAACCTCATGTCTGCAGAGAATACTGTGCGGAACCATGCCGAGATGATGTTTGAGTCAATGAAGGCAGACAGCGACCGCACCTTGCTCTATCTTTTGCAGGTAGGTACCAGTACAACCATCCGCCACCCAACCCCGTGACATCCACAGGTGATCCGATCGACGTTGAGCGACGACGTGCGCGGCCTCGCCGCCGTCCTTTTGCGGCGCGTGTTGATCCGTGACGAAGTGAGCTTGTGGACCAACGCCGCCGCCTCCACGCAGCACAGCGTGAAAACCGACCTGCTCCATGTGCTCACGTACGAGACGAACCGCAGCATTCGGCGCAAGCTGTGCGACACCGTGGGAGAGTTGGCGTCGTCCATCTTGGAGGAAGGCGAATGGGAAGAGCTGCTTCCGTGCATGTTTCAGTGGATCACGTCCACGAACGTGGCCCATCGTGAAAGCGCACTTCGCGTGTTCGAAATGATCTCGCTCTACATGGCCACGTGCATGACAGCGTACTTTGACACGACGATCCAGCAACTGTTCCAGACCAGTTTGCGCGACGGCGAAGGCCACGTCGCCCTCCACGCCCTACGCGCTCTCGGTACGCTACACTAGTCTCCACCAGTGTCGGCCATGCTTTGATATTATTACCTACCCTTGAATGAACGTCCTGACAGTAATAATATATATATATATATATATTGTCCTTTTACCCAAAATGTGGACTTTTGTGCGGACTCGCCAAATCTATCGATCGATTCATTTTGTACTGATATATTTTGTAATGATATATTTTGTACTGAATGTTGTATGCAAAAAGATGTCCTGTGGTGATTGGTATCACACGAATTTCAGTCACACACTAATTTGACGTTGATCGTGGTTTCCTGCAATCTGATTGGCTAAATCTTTATCTGTCGACGATCCTTCGATCCATTTGGTTGGGTCGATTATTCCATTCTCCTTGTCGATTTCTCCAGTTTGGACTAAACATCAACAATATATATATATATTAAAACGAATACTGGTGTAGGCATGCTGCTATTGAGTTTGGACGAACTGGACGAACGTGATCGGTTCCAGCCGCTTCTTCCCGCGATTCTGCATGCCCTGCACACAATGCACGTCGACGGCAACGAAGAGGACCTGGTGGAGGCTATGGAGGTGTTGATAGAGCTTCTGGAGCCCCACGCTTCGTTTTTCAAGCCCATGTTGGTATGTACACTGTATACATCCGCAAAATATCTAATATATATATCTGTCGTTTGCAGAAAGAACTCGTGCCTCTCATGGTCGTGCTCGTGTCCACGGGCGCGTCGGACGGCAGCTTTGGACGCCGCCAGCTGGCCATGGAAGTGCTCGTGTCCATCGCTGAAAATGCCGCGAGCGCGTGCCGCCGGTTCCCCCAAAATGGCTTTGTGGAGCAAGTGTTTCCCCTGACATTTCACTTGATGCTCGATGTAAACGAAGACACGACTGGGGATGAAGTAGACGACGCCGAAGACGATATCTCCAATGTCGACGTCGGCGCAGAGGCGCTGCAAAGGATGGCGCAGGCGATTGGGTTCAAGAAAGCATTGCCCGTATCGTTTGGGCTCGTGTCGCAGTATGCTGGTACGAGTACAAACTAAATGTGTGGGGAGTACTAGTACTAGTAGTAGTACTACTAGTATTAGTACTAGTAGTAGTGTGTGTGTGTGAGAAAGTGTGCTGTGTGGGGATACTGATCTATGCTGAGATATACAGGCATATATTATTGCCTGAAAATAGTGGTTGAATGGTTTGTTTATGTTGTGAAAATCGCCTCTCTTTTTAAATTGGATGGTAAGAAAGATATGGTGTAATTTTATTATTCGACTGGAAATGAACTTCGTGTGGCGGGGATCCCCTGCGAAATTAAATATCAATTTTCAGAGGTACATTTGTGTACCTGCATTTTAGCCAATCAGAATGCAATCTTCGATCGGTTTAGCCAATCATACTATTTAGCTCAATTTTTTTTGGTTGGCGATTTCAACCATCCCCTAAAATGGGCAAAATTGACTGAAACGCACGATAGTACTAACTGTTATAACAAGTATAATGTATCAATCACATCGTACACATGAATATATATATAATGTGAGTTACTGGTATGTCTCCGACTTGTAAGTAGAAATAATACAAAAGACAGAAATACCCATTGTATCTACTCTGATAATCAATCACAAGTAAAAATATGTATGTGAAACACGAAGAATTCTTTTTTTTCCCATGAAAAAAAAAAGCGGCAACGACTGTTTATTCCAAAACCCCACACACAATCAATTCATAGCTGATACTTTTTTATTCATTTTTTTTTTCCTTTGTGTAGGCCACCCCGACTGGAAGTATCAGTACGCAGCACTGATGGCTTTGACTCAAATCGTGGAAATTGTACCGTCCAGCCAGCTACACGCCGTGGTTAAGCACGTATTTGCCCATGTGCATCCAGATGGTCACCACCCCAAGGTCGTGTCTGTGGCTATCGATGCCCTCGGACAGCTGGCCACCGACCAAGGCCCTTTATTTCAAGAACAATATCACGAACAAACGATTTCCGTGTTGCTTGGTATGATGGACTCCCCCTGCATCGTGCATGCTCTTGCTATATATTGCTCTTTCTTTTTACTGATCTCTCTCTCCCTCCCACTTCAAAACGGCAAAAGTTATGCAACTTTAGACAGGATATATTGTGCAAGTATGATGAAGTCGTCTTGAAATTGTATATATTATTGTATGGTGGTGGACCTCCGGATGACCCTACAAAGTTCCTCCACCGTTAATATGATTAGATTATATAATTTATCGAACAAAACCCGTTTCAAAATAGAAAATAGGAGGGGGAATTTGTTTTTATAGTTATTGTACTTTCGAGTGAAATTTCATTGTGTTGTGGCGTGGTTTCTCGGTGGAATTTAAATCGATTTGATTGGCTACCTCAAATTATTAGCCAATCAAAACCTTCTCAATGAAATTCAACCAATCATATCGATTGCGGATCGGTTTGGTCGGCGCGATTCGATTGCACCCCCTCCCCAGATTTGTATCAAATACGACAATAGTATCAATGTATTTTTCCAAATTACGTTGAGTTTATTTGTTTTTAAATTATTTTTCACGACCATACCAACCTATTGTATTAGAATACATGCAAGTGGGCGTTGTACGACCTAACGTCCCTGCCAAATGGACTTGGCACTTTCTCACGCACGCCCTGACGTCGCTGCGCCAGTTTATCGACACGTGTCACCCGGAAATGGTCGAACCGTACCTGGAATCCCTGCTTGGCAGCTTGTTTGCGCTGCTAAACTTGGGCCATGCCACCGCCGAAAGCCGATCCGTCCAGGAGTATGCCGTGTCGGCGCTATCGTCGATCGCTGGCTGCTGCGGCGAGTCGTTTGGCCGGTTCTTTAACATGGTGTTCCCGCCACTCAAACAGTTGCTGTACACGTCCCTGCAAGAGCTGCAATTGGACGCTGCGTCCACGACGACCGCCCCCGTCTCCACCACGCTATGTGGTATCACTCTTGAGTGTATTTCATTGGTACGTTGTATATATATATATCTTTGTCTGTATGGACTGGTGATACAGTACCTACCACGTGTTTGATTTGAATGTGCAAAGTATGCGTTTATAAATATATATTTTTTCGATATGGATTTTTTGTTATTACGTTTGGCTTGAAGGTGCAAGAGTGATGTTATAATTATACGTTTATAATTATGTATGAGGCAGACACAGCGTATTGATCATATGAAAAATTATATCCAGTATTGGAATATTATATACCATAATTTTATCCATTTCAACTATGTGCAATAGTGACTTTAATTATATATATATATATATACTTGATATTGATTCGTTCCATGTCGTCGAATGTGCAACGTGAGATTATAATTTTTTTTCGTTTAAATTACGTATGGCAAACACGGTATTATTGACCATATAAAGTATTATTTCCATTTCAATGTCATTAATTTTATATATATTTGTGAAGCAGACATGTCTAGTGCGCTACTTCCAGTATCATAAGTACGATATGTTGTGTATGGATTTCGAATTGGATAAGACAAATAAATACATAAATGAACGGCTAATATAAGACTTATTTGATGTTTAGGTCGGTCTAGCAGTTGGTCCGGCGGTGTTTGGCGGTGACGCCGCAGAAATTCTCGACGTGATGACCCAGATGCAGCACTCTTCGCAGTACGCCAACGATGAGATCTTGCGGTCCTACTTGTTGCAAGCGTGGGCGCGATGGTGTAAGACTCTGACACATCACTTTGCCAATTACTTGCCTGTTGTGATGCCAAGCCTGCTCGATGCCGCCATGGTATGTAGTAGTACATACTGAATGGGTCTCAATGTATATAACACATATTTGATTGTCCTGTTTTGTGCTTTTTTACCGTGTGATATGGCTGGACATTTAGTCTACAGCGGACTCTGAACGTGCTATACGTGTATATATATATATATATATATATATATATATATATATAGACTGGATTCAGGTTGTTGATTGATATAGACTGGAAAAAAGGTTGTTGTTTAAATGAAAATAGGACCCACTTGTACGAATCAAATGAAATAATACTCGTGTCTCTCCACGTCATTCCAGTCAAAACTAGTCCCAAAATATATTATTTGACACCAAGACATATACAACATATATTTATATCATTCATACAAGTGGTCATTGTATATATTGGGTTGCTATTTGAGTAAGGTAATGATATATATATCGATCATTACCTGATCCAAACAACAACCCAATAATCCAGTCTATATCGAACAATCAACCTGAATCCAGTATAAATTCTATATATATATATATATATATAT
>NW_009798343.1:60919-87430 GCF_000520075.1 Aphanomyces astaci | reverse complement strand
TATGAAAAATTATATCCAGTATTGGAATATTATATACCATAATTTTATCCATTTCAACTATGTGCAATAGTGACTTTAATTATATATATATATATATATACTTGATATTGATTCGTTCCATGTCGTCGAATGTGCAACGTGAGATTATAATTTTTTTTCGTTTAAATTACGTATGGCAAACACGGTATTATTGACCATATAAAGTATTATTTCCATTTCAATGTCATTAATTTTATATATATTTGTGAAGCAGACATGTCTAGTGCGCTACTTCCAGTATCATAAGTACGATATGTTGTGTATGGATTTCGAATTGGATAAGACAAATAAATACATAAATGAACGGCTAATATAAGACTTATTTGATGTTTAGGTCGGTCTAGCAGTTGGTCCGGCGGTGTTTGGCGGTGACGCCGCAGAAATTCTCGACGTGATGACCCAGATGCAGCACTCTTCGCAGTACGCCAACGATGAGATCTTGCGGTCCTACTTGTTGCAAGCGTGGGCGCGATGGTGTAAGACTCTGACACATCACTTTGCCAATTACTTGCCTGTTGTGATGCCAAGCCTGCTCGATGCCGCCATGGTATGTAGTAGTACATACTGAATGGGTCTCAATGTATATAACACATATTTGATTGTCCTGTTTTGTGCTTTTTTACCGTGTGATATGGCTGGACATTTAGTCTACAGCGGACTCTGAACGTGCTATACGTGTATATATATATATATATATATATATATAGACTGGATTCAGGTTGTTGATTGATATAGACTGGAAAAAAGGTTGTTGTTTAAATGAAAATAGGACCCACTTGTACGAATCAAATGAAATAATACTCGTGTCTCTCCACGTCATTCCAGTCAAAACTAGTCCCAAAATATATTATTTGACACCAAGACATATACAACATATATTTATATCATTCATACAAGTGGTCATTGTATATATTGGGTTGCTATTTGAGTAAGGTAATGATATATATATCGATCATTACCTGATCCAAACAACAACCCAATAATCCAGTCTATATCGAACAATCAACCTGAATCCAGTATAAATTCTATATATATATATATATATATATATGTACAACATGTATGCTTTCATTCATACAAGTGGTCATTACATATATTGAATACGACAAATGATATATATATAATGCATATATATCTATCACTTTCATATCCAAACTACCGCCCATATATCAAACAAGCAACCTTCATCCAGCCTATATATATATATATACAGGCTGGATGAAGGTTGCTATATATATATATATGAACTCAACACGCCATCTCGTACATTCACGACACTACATTTTTTCATCATGTCTGTTGTAGCAACAAGCCGAGTTTGAAATGGACGACCAGGACGACATGGAAGACGACGACGACGACGACGACGACGTTCAGATTGCGCACATCAACGACAAATGCGTGAGCATTCGCACGTCCATCCTCGAAGAGAAGGCCACCGCGTGCCAGATGCTCAGCAGCATGGTGGCGGACCTGAAAGAGTCGTTTTTTCCATATGTGGAGCAGGTGACGCAGGTGCTCACGCCTCTCATGACGGACTCGGTGCACACGGAGATCCGCGCCGCGTCCATCTCGGCCATGCCGTGGCTCGTGCTGTCCGTGTCAAAGCACCTGCTGCAGCAAGGTCCGCTAGACACCCTCAGCCCCGTCGTACAGATGCTCGAGTTTACCCTCGGCCGCCTGCTCAATGCGCTTTCGACAGAACCCGAACTCGACCTCCAGATGACCATCATGCAAAGCATCAAAATGTGCATCTCCCACGCCGTGCACCCGCAACATGACGGCGAATCGCCGCCCCCGCCAGTGACGGCAGCTACTAATGTTGTCGAACTTCTCAACCACGCCCAGCTGTCGCAGGTATCGTGATTATTATGATTGATCGACCACGTTGTCTTGTACTGGGTGATTTATTATTACTTATTTTATTTTAAATAATGTTGAAAACCATTTTGTATTTTATAATTGTTTCGGTTGACTGTGCTGGGAAGGATTTATATTTTTTTTGCAAGGTCTTGCAAAATGGAATGTATGGCTACGACGTGGTATATAACTGTTTGGTTGTCATAATGTTCGTTGTTGTCTATCATCGAATACATGATCGTGATAGCAAATTCTACTATTTGTCAATATAATATATATATATATATATATATATAAAACAAGTATATTAAGTAATTTAATACATTATTTTTATATAATTCATACCATTATTCTTCATTTTCAACATGCATGATGATAGTACCTCAAGTGTAATGCATACATGCGGAATATGATCTGATCGAATCCTGTTTTGTGTGGGTTAAAATAGCTGGTGGAAGGGCTGCTGATTGTGCTTGCCGAGAGCTTTCAACGACGTGCAGTGCGCCGCGCCCGCAAAGCCATCGAAGAGTTTGACGACGAAGAGAACGAAGAGGACCTCGACAACGACGCGACGGAAGCGCAGCTGCAATTTATTCTGGCCGACTGCTTGGGCAATTTGGCCGAGACACACCCGTCGCGGTTTTTTCCTGTATTTCAAGACACGCTGCTGGACAAAGTGCTCGAGGTAGGTGGACGAGAAATATCTATTGTCTTCACGACTATCTATATATTCGTTTAAAATGTGATCTATATATATATATATATATATATTGTTTTTGAGTATGCATATGTTATATCTAGCTAGCACTTTGGAATATGATGTATATGAATGCAGAATCGCATAAATCACATTGGACAATGCTGTATGAATTGTTATGCTTATGCCTTCACGATTGCAGCATTGATTGTATCATGTTTGAATGTGAATAGGATATATATACTTTGACGTATTCACAATATGAATACTGTGAAGAGTATATATATCAATTTTTGAGTATCTATCGGTTTTGTGTCACGTCGTAAAAAATATATACATGAGTTTAAAATGGTTGCATATTTTAAAGTTTTTTTATATATTTCATTTTTTAGTATAAAGGCAACATTATAAACATGTATATTAATATGCGATTTCGTTTCACACACTCGTGAAATGGTTGGAATGACTTGATATGTCAATAGATGGTGCAACCGCACTGCCTTCCCGAAGATCGGAAACTGGCCGTGTACTTGGTGGACGACGTGCTCGAGCACTGCGAACCTGCGCGAGGCCACCTTGGCACGTTTGTCCCGCTTCTGCTGGTACATCCATCAACACCAACCATCATATATATATATACAACCTCTTTTGTCCATTCTACATATATATATATATATAAATATTTGTAGAATTGCGTGGCGAGCGAGTACCCGCCATTACGACAGGCAGCATCGTACGGGCTCAGCCTGAGCGCTCGTCTTGGAGGCGCAGCGTTTGCTCCATATGTAAATCCGACGGTGGAGTTGCTATGGACGCTCGTACACAGTGCCGACGCTTGGGAGCCGTTCATGGTCAACGCCACCGACAACGCCGTGTCGGCTTTGGGCAGCATCCTGCTCCACTTTGACAGTTTGCCGTCCACGTTATTCACGCAGTGGCTGGCCCTGCTGCCGCTGCGAGGGGACGTCGAAGAGAGTGCGGCGCTGATCCAGCGGGTGTGCGCGGCCGTGCTGGCGTCCCACAAGGTGCTGTCGGAGGACCCGAGCAACGTGCCGCGGGTGCTCAGTCTGCTTGCGGAGGTGCTGAGTCTGCAGCTGTTTGAACCCGACCAGCCCGTGGCCAAGGACATGCAGGCGGCGCTTCATGCGCTGCGGACGATGGTGCCGGATCACGTGATGAAGTCGGTGTGGCAGTCTATGAGTGCCGCCCAGCAAGCCGCGCTGCACGCGCTGTTTGCGTAAGAACGCCGATCGATAGACGACGACACACACACAAACAGTTTTAATTAAAATATAGAGCACCATCCCCAATCAATACTACATACTAGTTGGATATATTTCACTCGTTGGGGTATTATAAATGTACGGCATATACACAACGGTAGTGTTTTAGGCTCCATTAGTGTACTACTCAGTACTAGTATTCCTTCGAAGTACTCGGAGTAATATACTAGTACCGTAGGTGAGAAAAACTAGGTTGCATGCCGACGCTATTATATGGTAAGCGGTAGCACAATGAGATCGGAACTATGACGGTCGATTTATCCAACCACACTGACTGACGTGTCGGAACTCCGTGCCTTCCCCGACTCACAAGTTGCTTTCGACGATTCTAATGGCGAAGTTGAAGTAAAGGATCCTTCAAATCTGTACATGGGAGTACTGAGTATATATATATATATTGTGCTACCAGGACAGTTATTCCAACCTCTCTGTCCATTAAGGCATATATGCTCAAGAGTATGTCGAAACTAAGTGACACCATCATCACATCGCAGCAGTACACTAGTTCGACGATGTCGCCCAAATGGTTGGTTGGGCTCAGTTTCCACTTGGCGCCTCCGGCCGTTTCGTGTCGCAGTTGTAACCGTTTCAAAAATTCATGACAAACAGCCGTGCGTCGTTTCACAGTGGGGTAGGTAGCACATTGAGAGCGATGGGCAGCGGGGCGTCGTCGGCAATGCACGACGAAGCAGCGTTCCATGTCGTGCATGACGCGTACTTGAAAGGGCTGGAGAGCAACTTGGACGACCACGATCTGTTTGACTTGATCAAGGCCAAGCTCATCCAACACGAGGTAGGTGCACTTTGAAAACGACATTCGAAACAAATCGATAAAAATCAACTCGATACTGTATGTACACCCCATCCAGCACCACGACGAAGACAGCCACGAAGAGCACCACGATTACGTGCACGAGTTGCCGATAGCATCGCGCAACAGCAGCCGCAGCATGGGCCTCTTGTCGACCGGTGCTGCCACCCCCAAGGAGCTGGGGGCGACAATGCCGGCAGAATGTCGGCTGCACACGCCTCCGCCTGCGGCCAAACCTGCTCAAGCTGTCGTCCCCCGAGTCGTCCTGAGCGAGACGGAGCTCTCCAGTGCCATCCACGACGAAAGGCGCCGCTTGCACACGATGAAGGTAAACATGCTATGAAAACTTCGGTTGTTTCCAACGTCGTTTGTTTATGTTGTTAGAGTGCCCACCTGCACGACCCAACCAAGTTTCGACGCGCGTCGATTGTGCAAGAAAGTGTGATCGACTCCGCGTTTGTCGAGTTCAGCACGGATGTCCTCCTGGACCCGGTGACGCTGAAAATGATGACAGAATTCTGCAGCTCCATCCCGCACGCGGCAGAGCGCCTCATGTTTTGGGCCGACGTGCAGCACCTCCGGACGCTGCCAAGCGCGCAATACACAGACAAGATGCTGCGCAAGATCTACGAAAAGTTCCTTAGTCCGCACGCGGCCACGCCGATATGCGTCCCCACCGACATGATCCGGGGCATCCAAGACGAGTTTGACCGACCGGGGGGCATTCAGTCGGCAGGTACTTACCCAAGAGGATTCATCTATAGGGGCAATAGGGGGTTGATTGGTTGATTGGGGGGATGGACAGGGGTGTACCTCGAAGCCCAAGCGTTGTGCTTGAAAGATCTGGAAAAGGACGTATTTCCGCGCTTTGAAAAGCACAAGTTGTTTGACAAGATGAAGGCGCTGTGCGAAGCAAGGTCTGAGACAGGCCACGCGACCGAGTACGACTGTATCGATTATCTCTGTACAATATATATGTATATATTGTAGATATATATAAAGCGGTGTTTGGAAATGATATGGATTGAAATAATATATATATATATAATTTCAATCCATATATATATATATATAATTTCAATCCATATATATATATATAATTTCAATCCATATATATATATATATATAATTTCAATCCATATATATATATAATTTCAATCCATATATATATATAATTTCAATCCATATATATGTATATAATTTCAATCCATATATATATGTATATAATTTCAATCCATATATATATATAATTTCAATCCATTTCATTTCCAAACACTGCTTTTCGTACTGTATCATGCTAACGTTACTCGAAAAACGAACAGTCTGACATGTGTATTGAAGTAGATCCACCAACCCGCGATCCGACAACCCGTACTCGTTTCATGCCGTACTCACTGACGACACCAAGTTGCGATTTCTCAAAAGCTACTGCGTTGAAAACATGACCTTGGGTATTGGCCTTTTCCCAAAGTTTGGGCTTTTGTGCTGATTCGCCAAATCTATCGATCGATCCTTTGTTGTATCTAACCGTCACACGAATTTCATTCACATACTAATTCAATGTTGAAGTGGTCGAAGAGTAGATTATTTGATTGGCCACTTGATTAGTGTTCTGGGTTTTGATTGGTTGATCGACTGTCTGCCGATTTGGTTTTTCTGCTCATTCGATTCAGCCAGCACCCACTCCAATTTCGAACCGACTTGACAATATACGTTGATGCTTCCCAACTTGAAGTTGTTCGTGGCTAGAAAACTTGCTCTTTCACATGGAAGTGGAAGAGGCGAAACGGTTGCCCAACCAGTCCTATGTCCACGCATCGGCACGAAAAGTATACGAGACGTATTTAAAACCGAACGCAAAAAAGTTTGTGGCCTTGCCGCCGCACATCCACGAGGCATTTGCCGCAAAAGTGGACGCCGACCAGTTGGACTCTGTCGCATTCACCGACGTCCAGTACTTTGTGTTGGATTACGTTCGCACGGAGCTGTGGCACGACTTTTCGTAAGATGCGATATCGTTGCCCGTTGAGAAAAATGTAGACTTTTGATTGGCTAAAATAGTCGATCACTTTTCTTCTTTTTGTTATGCCAGTCAAGCTGTGTTGACTCGATGGTATTATTTTTGGTTGGTGCTGTCAGGTTTCAATATGAACTTGTAAAGACTCATGTATATACTTATTTTGGCAGGGTTTACCCACCGTACGTGGCCCGCATCCACGAAAGCGCGTTGACCCCTCGTCACTGGGACAATTACGTTCCGAATGTGTCGGCAGCCGACATGACGGCGGTGCTCGCCAAGCTGGACAAGATGGACCCTGCCGAGTGCGTAACTCTTCTTTATATTTTCATACTTTTAATATTGTCACTACAGTACCTTGCAAACTATGCGAAACTTATGATGGTCATGACAACCAACATGTACCGTAGCATCCTCGCGAAAGCGCTGACGTTGCCAATGGACCAGTTGGCCAATGTGGCGCTGGCACACAAGATCCACCGCGACACGTTGCTGCTGCTTCTGCACGACAAGATCGCGCACCGGATTTTCAAAAAGTTCCTCGCCAGTCGGATGAAAGATCACTTTGTCGTGTTTGTGGACGAGGTAGGTTCGTTTCGTGGCTATAAGAAAAAGAACAAAGAATCATCCGATGGAAGGGTGGATATGATTTTTCATACATGATATCTCGATGATGATGATATCTAGGTGGACGAGTTTATCAACTTGCCCGGCATTGAGTTCATGCAGCACACGGCGAAGAAGCTGTTTAAGAAGTACTTGAGCGAGCACGCGAAATTGCAAGTGGACATGAGCACCAAAATGCGCCAGGACATTCAAGCCAAGCTCAACACACCGTCGATTGACATGTTCAAGTCGGCGATTGTCAAGGTCAAAACAGGTATATTGTCCATGGCACCCAAATTTTGGAAATGACTTGAGAGGCATTTCGCACCAAATACAGTATATGATACAAAGAGTAGTATATATTTATATATACTACAGTAGTATATGTGTGGTTTTGCGGAGGGGGCGACCGATTCAAACGTTTGGATTGGCAGAAATGTATCAGAATGTGATTTTTTGATTGGCTTAGGAGGTTCTTCAATCAATTATTCTCGTAAGACATTCGATTCTGCTGCTGACGGCTACAGTTTCGAATCGATTGGACCATACTAGTATTCGTTATTCACGACATACACAAAGGACTAGTAGTTGAACGAGACATCTATATGTTGTACTCCAGGACTCCTGCAAGACTCGTTGGTGCGGTACTTGAAGTCACCAATTCATTCCGAGATGAAACAAGAATTCCCCGACCTCGTCCGCAACTTGATGAGTGCTGTGGACAAGGGCAAGGTCGACCTCCCGCAACTGGAATCGATTTTGTCCAACCCTACGTACTTGACCAACTTTCGAAAGTACCTCAAGACTCAGCACGCGGCAGAAAACCTCATTTTTCTCGAAGAAGTAAATATATATATATATATTGGTACCGATGATGCATATATAAGTCATGACGCTGGTGTTGTGGTGGCAGGTGGAAGAGTTTCGAAGGCTGCCGTCGTATGAAATTGTGGTCCGAAGTGCCAAGAAAATCCTAGACAAGTACATCAACATCAACACGGCGCGGTCACCGATTCCCATCGCCGCTCATTTACATGACGACATGGTGGAAAACGTCGACAAGGCTGGCAAGAGGTATTTTTCCGACGCGATTCAAGACGTCGTGTCCATATTGCGCACCACCGAGGTGCACGATTTTTTAGAGTCCCCGTTGTTTATGGTATGTGTGGCCCCTTTGAAAGTTTATATATAACCCAAAGTATTATACATTTATATAATCTGATGTACTTTAGCAACTGATTGGGTCGTGGGTTGTGTTGGACGAAACGTATGCGATTCGACAACTGATCGGGGAAGTCGAACTCGCGTATTTCAAGCACGTGGTGCCATTGACCAAGTCTGTACGCCAGGGACAATCCGGGGCTGCGTCGTAGGTCATGTAGATACACTATTAATTTGTAACAAACAACATACTGTAGTCCTATGTGTCGTGGAAGGTCGTAAATCCGTCTTCAACAGGATTGCGTGTTGGGTGGTACAGTATGATTGAAAAATCGAGTTGAATCCATTGAGAACCGGACCTCAACGACAGTATTTTTCATTGAGTGATAGTCACTCTCTGTGTGTGAGATCCGTCGACTTACTAGCTAACGTTATTAATAGTAGTAAAACGAGGAGTTGAATGATTGTGGTGAGCGCGTTCTCGTGTCCAATCAAACATTGTGCGGGATTATTCATAACTCGTACAGACAAACGCACCACCAACGAATCAATTACCAGAGATCAGTCGTCGTTTCATATATTGACCAATCAAAATCAAGGGGTTATGAATTCAGGCACACGCGAGGGAAAAATGCTTGCACTCTCCCAGCCACATAAACCCCGAAACAAGATCGTTGGGGTTGTATTGTGTAGACTGAAAATGCAGCCTGGTATCAGACGTTGCCAGACTCTGAGCCCTGTTCGAATCCAACTACGCCATGTGCACTTACCTAGAATTAGGACTTTTTTGTGCTGATTTGCCAAACATCGATCGATTCTTTGCACTAACTTTTGTACTTCGAAAATCCGGTTATTTCGTGGATTCAGACTCTGGAATCCGGTTTTTTGTCTTCGATTGACAAAACTAAAAACCGGATTCTTGTGCAAGAATCCGGATTCTGGAAACCATCGATTTTGCTGGTTTCTTGGAGGGATTGATTGGTATTCTGCTTTCAGAAATACTACTACGTACTACAGTTATGTAACGATTGCAAGCGGGAACAGTTGGTAAACTTTTAGGCCTCTGATTGGCAAACAAATTAGTGGACTGTGACCGCTGGGTTCCGTTCTTGACGCTTGTATTTTTGCTTGAATTATATATTCCATTTCCATGACTCGGAGTTTGGGGTTTCTGGGGTTTCGGGGTGTTATATTTATTCTCCGAGTACAGTGTACTTACAGTGACGAAAGGAACGTCGCAGCTGTGACCACATGTGATCAAGTGGTCCATCACATGGTGCTTCTTAGCCAACTATTTAACCAGTTGAGACCGTACATCTTCGTGGGAGGGAGATGAATTATATTCCTGCAGCGCAGAATGGGCTCCGCACTCGCTGAGTCAACGACTGATGTGTATGCAACTGACAAAAGCTACGTAAATTTAGACACGCAGTTACTTGTATCTCATCCTTGTAGAAGTTGGTACCAAGTTACTTGTATCTCTCCTTGCACAACTCAATGTGTTCGTCAAAAACCCGCTACGAAGTCGCTGCACCATCGAATGGACCTTGAATGGTGAAGTGGAAATCTTGCCAGTAAAGTTATACGATATGCAGCTACTGCATATACATCTTCGTCTATGATCATGCTACAATCGGATTCTTGGTGCGTCGGAACACGGCCTTAACTCGTCCGATGTCACACTAATTTCAATAACACACTAATTCGATGTTGAATTCGTCGAAGTGTGGATTTGATTGGCCACTGATTCGTGTTCTGCGTTTTGATTTTTAGTCGATCCATTGTCTGCCGATATGGTACTGCTCATTCGATTGAGCACCCAACTCCAATTTCGAATCGACCTGACAATACCGGTAACTCCCAGCACGGTGTACTTCATGCATTTCACGAGGGTAAAGTTATTGTATTTGGAAATTCTGGCTCGTCATTTGGAAAGAGCTGAGGGAGATATGTGAAGGCGTTAATCTGGACGAGTTATCTGCAGACTTGCAGTTAAATGCCTATACATCGACATTGCACAGCTGGTGCAATAGGCGGTGCTAGGACACAACCCCACGACCCTGGCTCTGCACACATACTACTAGTACTAGTAGTAGTTACAGCCAGATGAGTATTCTGGTCACATGACTTTACTAATCTTACTTACTTCCCGCAATTCGATTGCAAGCTGAGTGTGCGCAAAGCGGTTGATACTACCGGTATTAGCAAGCGGTCGTCATTCATTGCAAACTCACGACGGCGCTGTACAACATAAATACTATAAACGTAAGTACACACAGAACAAATGCAAATACGTACTATTTATACCGGTAGTATTATTCATACTAGTACTAGTACATCCGAGTAACGTTACTACCGGTATTAATACCAGTATTGTACTAATGTTAGTACTTCGAAGTACAGTACATATAATACTTGTAGACGGTTGACTGCAAAGTGTATCTACCGTACGTTCTGTTTCATTGGTCCGCATCTTTCGACGATGCCACTCTGTATGAGGCCGAACTTGCCACAGGTGGCACGCTATCACAACTCACATCTTGCATCAGTAGTGTCCCAGGACTGGCAGAAAGTTATGCTTCCCGTTATGTGGTTGCCGCTCAACCCCCTCCTCATAGCCAATCTATATATTGTCTATATACTTCGTCCTCTATACTAGTACACTAGAGCCTCACGGTATGATAGTTACCAGTCAGTACAGTACTAGTCCCCGGCAGCCTGATATGCAACACCTGTACAGTAGTACTACTATACTTCGCTATCCCAATTCCATACCGACTTCGGAATTTTCAACGTTCCGCAACATCCCACCATACAACAACCATACCAACCCACCAAGGGGAAATGAACACATTGCACCCAAACCTTAGATACAAAAACCGCTACGTTGCACTTGTGTTAAAATGGTGTGTTGTTGTTTGTGTCCAGAAGATGGGGTACAAACAACTAGATTATGTAGGGAATATCAGTACTGGACCGATACTAGTACTTGAAGTGCTGATTCATTTGCACGTGTCGGATTGATGATTAAAGTTGGAAGGTTGACAACTACGTACAGCCATATTGAGATAGAGGATGGGAATACCCCTGGCACGACGAAGATGCCAGCAAACTATTGTCAACCCCTTGCTTGGGACCCTTCTTGGAACCAACCATCCCACTAAGAGGTACGTTTGTCGTCGTGTCCGGGACAGTGGTACTTTACGGTAGAGCCGGGTGTGGGCGTCTAGCCAGCAGGTGCACGGACAGGCGGGTTTGCGTGGCCACCTTGTTACACACAAATGTATGGTGATGTACATCACGCCAATTAGCGTGAACCTGTGAGTCATGGACGAAATTGCCAAGCCATGGCGCCTCGACTATGTCAGAATGACCCCCCCCACGTCAATATAGCATGGGGGCGGTAAGTTGGTAAGTCTATCAATCGTCTCCTGTACTACCTACCAGTACACAGTACCTAAAGTTTGGGTGTTTGAACACTTATTCGACCTAGGTAACAAACGCGACCTACTAATCCATCCAAATGCAAAAGTTCTTACTCAGTGGCATCTTTACAGTGCCAAGTTCACAATGTCCTCCAAATACCTCGGTCGTTGCCGTCACACTGCAAAATTGTAAGCTGCGAAATAGGCTAATTTGACGTAAACAAAGTTGTAGTACAATACTATGTAATGAGGGAACATGCTCCGACCAGCTGTGGACATAATTCGGCTCTCCCTTCAACTGTCCAGCTGTTGACGAGTGGGATGCTATGTCCCCCCTAGTCGGTGCATTTTCCCGATTCGTCGGCGGCCCAGCTGTCTCAGTGATTGCCATTTCGACATTTCCCATGTCTCGCACACATCATCAGTACCTTGATCAGGACATGTTGCCGCCTCTCCATGCGTGGCTACCATCATCCACGCCAGTGTTTCCACTGCCGACTCCATACATCCAGCGCGATGACCCCATTGACGACATCCACAATCATCACCATCAGCAGTATCGTCCTTCACAGGCCTCTCGTCGGCTCCCGTCCATTTCAGATATGCTGAATCCCATCGAGCATTCGTTGCCACCGCTGTCGATTCTTCCTCATGACCATGTGACGTCGTTCGAAGTCACACACGAACATGCGATGCTGTCGCCCGCCACCAGCTCGGCCGCGTCGACCCATACACCGGAGCATGTCGAAGGCGACCGTCGCCAGCCCCAGTCCATCGAAGTCAAGGGAGAGTGCTTGGACGTACACTGCCACGAGACTGTCAAGCATCGAGGGTACTGCAAACAGCACGGGGGTGCCAGGCGATGTGCAGTGGCCCATTGCGCCAAAGGCGTCCAGGGTGGCAGCTTGTGCATTGGCCACGGCGGAGGCAAGCGGTGTCGGATCCCAGACTGCAACAAGGCCACCCAGTCCCAAGGGCTGTGCAAAGCCCACGGGGGTGGAGTCCGGTGCAAGTTTGAGGGGTGCAACAAGAGCAGCCAGGGCGGTGGATTCTGTCGGCGGCATGGAGGCGGTAAGCGGTGCAGCGTCGAGGGTTGCCCGCGGGGGGCCCAGAGAGGGTCGACGTGCGCGCAACATGGCGGCAAGTCTCGGTGTCTGGTGGACGAGTGTGTCCGAGCGGATCGAGGGGGCGGGTTCTGCGAAGTGCACCGCCGCGGCAAAGTGTGCACGTTGAGTTATTGCAACCGCCTGGCTAAAGTACAATGTGACGGGTACTGTGCCCAGCACCACCGCGAACGGTCGTTGGCATTCGACTAAACAAACTAGTTTTTACTCGTAACTTGGGACGACACAACTGTTAATATACTATTATTTATTCCCACGGTGGAGTTTCGTACTCTAAGAATAGCCCACTTGCTCACGCACCGAGTAGTACTTTACGACGTGCGTTTTGTGCAACCGACAGACACAGTGTGGGCCATGGGGGGCATCTTTACCCGGGCTACGACGTCCTTTGCCGCTGTGCACTCTGACGTACGGGTTACTAACTACGCTTTGCCCTAACTTGACAACGACTAGGACTATGCACCCTCTCAGCACATGAGCAGCGAACGGTCGTTGAACTTGAATCGATATCGACAAAAGGTTCAGTCGTCGTGATGTCCATACTCATATGACACTCACAACACTATGGGGGGTAGGCTGGCCAAGCGTACGCGGTGCCCGAGCCGACTGCAAAAAAACTCCACAGGATAAATTCCGTGCCCCCAGACTGCGTTCGCCCTTTCGACTCGACGCCGACGTTGCCGATCACATACTCCCCCCCCGTGTCAGCCCCCATGACACCTCTGGCCGAGCACCAAGCAACTAAAGACAAGAAGCACATCCAGGCAGGAAATGCGCTCGTGGAAATCAAGTACACCCAGCCCAACGGCGAGCGCAAACTCGTCAAAGCCGCCACGGAAAGCGTACGTCCGTCGTGTCATCATCGTGGGATGATTGTGTGACGTGGCTATGGTTGTGTGACGTGGCAGGCCCTGCGCACGAGTTTATCCAACCCTGCCAAGTACCGGCGCCAATCCATTTGCTCCGACTTGCACACGAATCTGTCGATGGCGTTCACGGTGGACGTGCTGGCCGAACCCGTGACACACAAGCTCATGATCCAATTCGCCGACAAGATTCCGTACGCTCCCCAGCGGCTACTG
Source organism: Aphanomyces astaci (assembly GCF_000520075.1). Taxonomy (NCBI): domain Eukaryota; phylum Oomycota; class Saprolegniomycetes; order Saprolegniales; family Verrucalvaceae; genus Aphanomyces; species Aphanomyces astaci. The sequence goes on along the minus strand of NW_009798343.1, from coordinate 73,325 downwards.
TTTTGGGCCGACGCGCAGCACCTCCGGACCCTGCCGTCGTCGCAGTACACGGACAAGGTCCTCCGGAAAATCTATGACAAGTTTCTGAGCCCGAGCGCGGCCACGCCGATTTGCGTACCCACGGGTATGCTGAAGGTCATTCGCGCCGCGTTTAACAGTCCCAATGGAATTCAAAGCGCCGGTAAGGATATATCATTGGTGTATGTGTATACGTATGGGCGCAGTTCCGTGACACTTTTTGGGACCCTTCGATGGAGGGGTTCCTTTACTCCAAATTGCTATTATAATAGTGTTTCTTAAAGAGGAGAATTGATGCAGTTCGTAGAACTTAGAATCATGTCGAAATTCGTGTTGATGGAAAATGAATTAAAAAAGTGGAAATATTGATAGGCTGAAAACAGTTCCGAGCTACTTGATTTTATCCACTTATCTGTCAAAAATTGCGTCTGGTTGGCTGAAAATTTCAGAGTGATTGTTTTCTACCAATCATGCATCGTGGCACGGAACTGCGCCCATACGTATGTACAGATGTAAAAAAGGCCGCGTAATCCCTCGTCATATTTCAGCACACAATATATTTGGACTCTAATTTAACCCACGCACTATTGCAGGAGTGTACTCGGATGCCCAGGCGTTGTGCCTGCGTGATTTGGAAAAGGATGTGTTTCCACGCTTTCGAAGGCATAAGTTGTACAGTGAAATGCTCGTGGCCCTGGAAGAAAAGCCGCTTTCCAAGTTGTCCACGGCCCTCGGCGCGTTGCACGCCCCCCAACTCCGGTACATATATATTGTGCTTTTCACCCAAATCTGGACTTTGGAGTCATTTTTCACCAGGTAGTCGTTTGATCAAACTTAAGCTTTTACAACTATCCTTACTGTTAGTCTAGTACGTGTTTTTTGGACTGGGCGGAAGTTTGGATTGGCAGAAATTCGACAGAACTTGTGATTTGATTGGTTTAGACGGTTCTTGAATTTGTTTTTTTTCTCAAGGTGCACTTCTTTTTTCGAATATATCGATGGGACAAATATAAATTGCGCACATCGTTCCGTCGTCGTCGTCGTCGTCATGACATGGTTTGCGCGGTAGCTCGAAAGAAATGCGCGAGTCGTTTCAGAGCGTGCTGACCAACGAAGTCAAGCTGCGGTACTTTAAGAGCTACTGCGTGGAAAACATGACGCTGGAGAACCTCATGTTCCACTTGGACGTGGAAGACGCCAAGCGCCTTCCCAACCAGTCGTTTGTCCAAGCCCGAGCCAGGAAGATCATCGACACGTACATCCGCCACGGCGCCAAGATGCACATCCACCTGCGCCAGTCCATCCACATGGACTTGATTCAAAAACTCGACCGCAACGAAATCGATCCCACCATGTTTGTCGACTCGCAATACGTGGCCATGGAAGCCATCAAAGCCGACGTGTGGCCTAAGTTTAGGTAGTGCCGCATACTTGTCCATTTTAAGTGGGACACCGTTCCAATGATGTTGTAGCGCGTCGGGGACGTACGTGCATTACATCCAAGAGAGTTCACTGGACGACGACGAACTCGAGTCATATGTGCCGATCGTGTCGGCCTCGGAAATTGACGCGCTTTTGAGTAACTTGGACGCCACGAGTTCGTCCATGTATGTACTTCAGTGATATATTGTCAGAAACGGACATGTTGGCGTCAATAACCTGACTGATATATATATATATAGATTGAAACATCGATATATATATATATATATAAATATCGATGTTTCAGTTTCGTTGTTTTATTATACGATCATCAAATGTTTTTTTCATATATTTTGTGTTACGTTATATATATATATATATATACTGTATATATTTGATCATACCGTGTGTAGCTTTCTTCAAAAAGCCATGGAACTGCCCACGAGCTTGATGGCCAACATTGCCAAAGCCCACACGATCCAGCACGACACTGCCTTGCTTTTGCTCCAGGACAAGATCGGCCACCGCGTGTTCAAGCGATTTCTCCAAATTCGCGGAAAAGACCACTATGTGGCGTTCATTGACGATGTAAGCACCCTCGTCGGGTTCGTGACGTGTTGATTTCCCCGTTGGCTTTTAAAGGAAATAAATCTGTGTCCGCCTATATTATATATGTATATATATATATGTATATATGTTTACTTATATATACTAGTATATGTTTACTTGTATTTTTATATATATATTTACTTGTATATACTAGTATATGTTTATTTATATATACTAGTATATGTTTACTTCTACATACTAGTATATGTATACTATATATATTTAATTATATATATATATATATGTTTACTTATGTAGATATATATTTATTTGTATCATGTTTACTGGTTTTTAATGATTCAATGATCCCTCTTGATCGTTCATCGATGACGCAAAGTGTCTGCACTACTTGACGTGAATATGGTATGGTCTTGATGACTTGTTGCTTTGGCCGTTACCTTTTACAACTGTTTCCTTATCTGCATAAATATATTTATAGAAGCAGCTACATATATATATATATAGCTGTTTACCTTCCATGTTGATTGTGCTGCTTCAGGTGGAAGAGTACACCAACTTGCCAGGCATCGAGTACATGCAGCACACGGCGAAAAAATTGTATAAAAAGTACCTCAGTGACAACGCCCGATTACAAGTGGACATGAGCACAAAGATGCGCCAAGACATTGAAGACAAGCTCGTGATGCCTACCATGGACATGTTCAAACCGGCGATCGTCAAGGTCAAAACAGGTATGAAAGTGATTTATAGAGTATTTTTCCTAAAATCACAAATATATGAAAGTGATTGATTTATAGAGTATTTTCCTAAAATCACAAATATATGAAAGTGATTTTTCTTTCCTTCCACGTTGCTGACACAGTTGCTGCAAAACGATGTGCGTAGGACTGCTCCAAGACTCGTTGCTACGGTACTTGTCGTCACCCATCCACGACGAACTCCAGACCGACTTGGAGATTCCGCAACTTGTGCGAGACATGACAGCAGCGAGGAATAGCGGCAAGCTGGAGCTGCCGCACCTTGATTCAGTCCTCGGGCATCCCAAATACATGTCGAATTTCAAAAAGTACCTCGCGTCCCAGCACGCGGCCGAGAATCTCATTTTTCTCGAAGAAGTACGTGTGCGAATGTTTGTGGCTGTGCAGGATATATATATATAAATACTTGGTAGGTCGAAGAGTTTCGACGGCTGCCGTCGTCGCAAATCGTCTTGCGCAACGCCAAGAAGATCGTTGACAAGTACATCAATAAAGCCACGGCCAAGGCGCCGCTGCCCCTCGCCAAGGAACTGCATGATACCATGGTTATGTCCACCGACGGCATGGAGAAGTCGTTCTTCACCAATGCAGTGCATGACATCATGCATTTGCTTCGGCAGGATGAAGCGCCAGAGTTCCTGGACGCGCCAATGTTTATGGTGCGTCCCCACATGTGTGAATGATGAAAAAAAGATTATATATATATCATATTGGAATTATAGGTGCTGGTGGGGGCATGGGCCAGTCTGGACGAAACGTATGCAAGGAAGCAACTGGTGGGAGACCTCGAACTCGCGTACTTTCGCCATAGGTTTCACGCAATCTGCGAAACCAAGCGCGACCGGCCAAAGTCCTAGTAGATATAGTACTACCGATGATATGTCACGTGTACTAATATTTATTCGATATGGTTTATTATCGTGGTCGAATATATAATTTGAGCCACGATCTTTTCAACGGATCAAGAGATTCGCGTTTGCAAGGGGTCAGTTTGACGACTTTCGACTTTTAGAGTAGAATATATATATAATAATATTGGGAATTCGATACGAATTTCCAAACCCCGTGGTTGAATCGAATATCGCGCCGCCGAATAATCGATTCACGAATCGACGCGATTGGCTAATCCAATTTTGAGTGGATTTGATTGGCCTTTACAGAAAAGACAAGTGTATATTCAACCAATCAGAACTCCAGCGTGATTCCAAATTGATTCGACAAACCACGCGAATTTTGGACGTTTATAGCGAATTAATTCACAATAACGTTACTGTACATCAACTTCACTTTTTGTGAAGGCGGTCCGTGCGACGATACAAGTGGCTTTTTTTACATGCAGTTGTAATGATGTAAACTATAAACGTTTGTACAGGGGCTTCGGGGTAGTCTCGTTGTAAGAAGACACATAGGAAATTCTGTACAACGAATCCAATACAGTTCTACTTCGATGATATTCAGAGGTGTTATGGTCAAAGGAGACTCCCAACAAGGCACACACACATGGAATACTATAAACACTGTCAATGTGCACATGTTGCTGCGTCCGAGATAGAGTTCGTCCACTCAGACAAATGGCATCTCGAACACACCAAACCCCCCAACACTCGTGTGGTGCCCCCCCCGCGGTCACACATTTGCAGCCCCCATGCCCCCAGACAGAATCCGTCCCTTGGTTGCTTTATTGCACTCGTCAAGCTTACTAGTACATCGCACTCGAGCCCTGTAGTCTTGGGGACTGGGGGGCCTTGTGAGTCTCGTTGGACTGCCGAGAACGAATGGACATTTCAAACATATACAAATGCGTCGAGGCACAAGCACTACCGGTAGCCACGAAAACCGCCAACAACAATTACCCGGTATTGCTGGTGATGTGTAGTCATGTTGTACGAGGTGATACATCCTTCATGTCCTTGTTCGTGGTATTGGCGATACGAAGCTTGTCGTGTACAATATGACCATACAAGGTGGACTCGGCAATGGTGTTTGTTAATGAGGTATGTACTGTACTAGTATACTACAGTAGTACTGTACATAGCTTGGAGAAGGGGGATGGGGGGGGTTGGGCTGGAAACAACTTTTCCGTCTTGGCTGAACAGTATCCAGATTTATTGACCGTTTTTCGGCGTCTGGCGGCGTACAGTATGTAAATTTTCTATGGATATAGAATCTTCTATCGGATTTGTTGACAAGATAACATATGTACGTTGAAGCACGTGGATCGATTTGAGAGGGGCAACGTGAGTTTGGTTGTAAAGTGATTTCAATTGGTTTCGTGTGATAGGAGGTGGTGTCTGAGTCGGGCATGCAAGTACTGTACAGTAGTAGGTAGTGCTGGTGTACCTATTATCCAGCAAACTTGCTCATGAAGTACAGTACTTACTACCTATGGACCTGAGGTACAGTATTACTACTACGTAGTACTTCGAAGTACGTGGTACATATATGACCTTAACGCCGACTAATCCAGAAAATGTCGAAAATTTACCTTCACATCCGGATATTTGAAATAAAGAAGCATTCATTTATATTTTGTCAAATATAATAAATGACGCATTCCTATTCTTTCGAAATAAATGACTTCACTCTCGGAACGTTGGTCTTTTTTGCCAGTTACCGCCATTCCAAGAACATCATGATGGACAGCGACGATGCGGCGTCGGCGCTGGACAAAGGACTAACTATGCTTCTTCTGCCGACGAAACGACGACGACCGATGAAGAGGAAGCGAGGTGGTCAGTGTGATCGCGACCAAGACGACAATGCCTTGACACCGGAAGAGGCCGTGAACCTTGTCAAGAGCGGCATTCGGTACGCGGCGAATCCAGTTGCCTCGTGTCGGAAGGCGGTTTCCGCTATTCTCCACGCGCTCTCGTTGAACGATCCCGCTGTGTGCAACGTACGACTTATCCTCTCAGCCATGCGCAATTCTCTGAACCGTGTTCCAGATCCACCGAATATGGGAATGCTTGTTCGACCGATCAAAGGCGTTTCGCATCGAGCTCGTGGGACAGCTGCACCCGATCTGCCGCGTCTTGCACGTCAAACAGCTTTACAACATTGATATCCTCCGTCTTTTCCGCGCTTGGGACGTCAAGTTCGGGGGAAGCATGCCGCAACTGCGCGCCGCCGTCAGTGCCATTCCATCCAAGTGGACGGAAATGCTCGCGACGGTACAGTAACGTTGGATACCATGAAAACCCAACCAACCCACCGACATAATCCATATTTCTTCGTAGCACGACCACAACATGCATGTACATGCCACGACGACTCGAACGGACACGCGCATGTTGGCCATGCAATTCGATCACATGCAGCGTGAAGTGGATATGCACGGCGCCGCCATTCTCGCGCACGTGGACAGCATGCAGCACACGTGCGGGCTTCTCGTGCCGACAGTCGAGGACTGCTTTGCCGCCCTCGTTCGCCCCGCTCCTTTGCTCTACGACGACGACGACAATGGCGATGGATGGGAAGATGTGATGCCGTCCGTGGCGGCGATACCGCTTCCAGAGATCATCGCGTCCTGCGGCCTCGGCAGCGCCGCGTACTCGATCAGCATTCCCATTCCAGACATAATTGACACCCACGACATTCACCTCTTGCGGACAACTCTGCAGGAACAAGCCGCCGAGGTTCGAAAGTCGCTGCTGCCGCAAGTCCAAGCGTGGGCGGCCATCGCGCGGACCTCCCCGACGTCCGAATGTGCTCAAACGGTCGAGCACATGGAGCGATCCCTTCAATGCGCACTTGCTAAAGCCCTCGAGTTTGCTAAGACATAGTTGTGCTGGTAGTAGGATCGTGTTAAGGGATGATGTACTGTAGTTGTCGAGTCGATTTTGAAATGGTTGTGAATTCAAGCGACTAGTTCAAGGTCGACATGATATATGTGGTGTGCCAATATGGCACTTCGGTCTACCGGCGGCGTGTAGAGGGGCGAGGATTACAAGGAGCCAAGTGTGGGCGTGCTGGTAGCCACAATGGCTATCGCCAAGTTGAGTCCCCGAACTGCGCAGCGCTGCAGCGACGTTGGAAGGTCATAGGTGGTGCTAGGACGTTGACGAGGTCGCTACAGAAATTGCAGCGCGCTAGCGCTCACGCAGCTAGTACATTGGAAGGTATGTGTACATGCAGCAGCCACGACAGCAGCAGCGCCTCATGAAGGAGGCCATGGAAGTACTCTGATCTTTCTCATCGTTTGTTCTGGCGCCGACTGATGCAAAACCTGTATATTTCGATCTAAACAATATGAAGTATCACAGGTTTTCATCTGAAACGACCCCACCCCAACAAGCGCACAACAACACCACCCCAGATATTTTCAGCGCAGCATCATCATGGAGACGTTGGTGGAAAGGTCGTATTCGAAGATCCGCAAGTTGACGGGGAGGGCGCAAAAGGAGTTGCGAGATGCCCTCGACGGTGTCTTGGCGAAGATCGCTGGGAAAACGGCGCGCCCGGACGAGGCGGAGATATTCTACCCACTCTGCCTTGCCATCCTCGGCAGACAGCCCAAGCAAGCGTCGCAAGCGCTGGACTGCATTGAGAAGCTCATTTCGTATGGGTACCTCCGTGGCGCTGGCCCCGTGGATGCCGCGACGATGGCCAAGCTCCCGCTGAAGGAAAAGGACGAGGACGCGGCCAAAGTGACGCTCATGGACGCGATTGTCACGTGCATTTGCAGCTGTAACGACCACCACGACGAGGAAGTGCAGCTCCAGGTGCTAAAAGCTGTGCTCCAAGCCGTGACCAGTCGAACATGCGAAGTCCACGAGCACAGCCTGCTCAAGTCGGTCCGCGCTTGCTACCATATTCATCTGGTGAGCAAGAACACGATGAACCAGACCGTGGCGAAGGCAACCCTCCAGCAAATGGTGAACGTCGTGTTCCAGCGCATGGAGCACATGGAGGAGACCTTGCATGTGAACGACGTCGCCGCCGTCCCGCCGCCGCCTGAAGCTGTCGCGTCCGTGGAGGCGCGTGAAGATTCCAACCACAGCCTCCCCGACGATGCCGCCGACGGCGTGGATGCCGCGGAAAAGGCCGAGTCCGACCACGCCATGTACCCTGGTACGCATTTAGCATGGTTATTTGTTGATTTGAATGGTTGGGTTGTTTATGTATATATGTTGTGTTATTTAACATATTGTCTCGTCATTATACTTTATTAACGCCATAATAAGCAATCATTTCCATCGTTTTGGAACTAATATATATATATATATATTACATTTGAACGTCATCGTACAGTATCCATATTTCCGAACAAATATATATATATATATATATATATATACAGTTTATATATATATATACAGTTTATATATATATATATAAACTGTACAATAGTGGTCTCGTTCATATATCCGAATATCTCTTCGACACTTTGAATTTTTGTCTACAATTTCAAAGATCACAGGAATTCTATATATTTATATGATAACAAACTCGTTTCAGCTAATAGGACTATTGTCTATATGTACTTTGTGTTTTCGTAAATGCGTCTCCTGACGGGTAGTATACGTACGTAGACGTGGCGCGGACCTTGCACCTCCATGCCGCGGTGCTGCACCGGGTGCACACTCGTTTGGCGAATTCGAGCACAGCCGACTTGGTCTCGGACGACGTCGATCCTTCTTCTTCTCCTGCACCTACCACGACGACGACATCTGCACCTACATCGACATCGCATGCACCCTCGACATTTCCTTCCTTGTACCACAAGGATGCATTCCTGCTGTTCCGGTCCCTATGTCGCATCTCGATGCGGTCGCTGGCCGAAGATTCGGCGGCGGCGGCGACGGCCATGACATCCTCGTCGTCGTCGGCGGCGACGACCTCCGCCGGTCCCCCGCAAGGGAGCGACGACCCGTTTGCATTTCAGAGCAAGTTGGTCTCGTTGGATCTCTTGCTGTCCATTTTAAACGGCGGCGGGCCGACATTTCGGGACCGCTTCGTGACGCTGATCAAGCAGTACCTGTGCGTGTCGTTGCTCCAGAACTGCACGAGCAACTACACGCAGATCGTGGAGCTGAGTCTGCGTGTGTTTGTGGTGCTAATTGCCCAGTTCAAAGCCCACCTGAAGAGCGAAATGGAAGTATTTATCACGCACATATTTTTGGGCTTACTGGAAAGCGACAACTCGAGCTTGGAGCACAAACTGCTCGTGCTCGAAGTGCTCAAGCAGATCTGCCTCGATGGATCTATCCTTGGAGAGATCTTTTTAAATTACGATTGCGATTGGAACTCGATGGACTTGTTCAAGAGAATTGTGGACGCCATCAGCAAAATCGCCAAGGGCGGCAAGAAAAGCTTCGAGTCGACCCAACCCACGTCGTCTAACGCAGCGAAACAAGCCAGCAAAGTTCAGGACACGGCACTTGTCGTCAAAGGTATTGTCGATTTGATAGTACAAATTTGAATGACGAAACCGATCCACAATCGATCTGATTGGTTGAATTTCATTGAGAAATGGGTTTTGATTGGCTAATAATTTTGAGGTAGCCAATCAAATCGATTTAAATTCCAACGAGAAACCACAACACAATGCAATTTCACTCGAAAGCACAATACACGAAATGGTGTTTCATTTCCCCCACACTTTGGTGCTTTGTGCTATGATTCGCCAAATACATCGATCGATTCTTTGTATTGTAGATTTGATATACAAATTTGGGGAGGGGGTGCAATCGAATCGCGCCGACCAAACCAATCCGAAATCGATCTGATTGGTTGAATTTCATTGAGAAATGGGTTTTGATTGGCTAATAATTTTGAACTTTTCTGAAGTAGCCAATCAAATCGATTTAAATTCCAACGAGAAACCACACCACACCACAATGAAATTTCACTCGAAAGCACAATATGTTTGCACACTCATTTTCAATTACACAAAGTCGATGTTGGATATTTGGTCCAAGAGTGGATGTAATTTGATTGGCTACTTGATTCGTGTTGTGGGTGTTTTGATTGGTCGATATATCATCGATTGTATATTGGTTTCTTTTACCCCAAATTTGGTGCTTGGAGTAAATTAGGCCATATGGTTTGACGAGGCCTACTACTACGGTATATCCTCCCTTGTACAACCTATACAATGTTCAGTACCCTCCCTCGTCTTTGTGTATTACTGTCTGATTGCCAACCTTTTTGCGACAACTGTATTTGCTACTATATACTATATATATATATATCCTATTATAAATATGTGATTTGTGTAGGCCTCGAATGCTTGACGGCGGTGGTGGGGTCGTTGAAGAAAGTAGCGAATTTCACCGACGAAAAGCGCAAGATGGACAAAATGCTCCAGGAAGATGACGACGACGGGGCCGACGACGACGTGGCGGAGGACGTGACGGTCGTGGCCAAGCAGCCTTTTGGCATGAGTGCCGTGGAAGCGTTCGATAAGAAGAAGCGGCTGCAGGAGGAGCTGGCCGAGGGCATTTTGAAGTTCAATTTGAAGCCCACGGATGGCGTCAAGTTCCTCGTCGCGAAAAAGTACATGGAAAACACCCCTCGCCACGTCGCCAAGTTTCTGCACGATCAGAGCAACCGACTCGATAAGACGATGGTACTATTATTGTTATTACGAGGAGTTTTTGCATATATATTAATCACGGTGATGCCGAACAATGGTATATGCAAATATATATATCTGTCGGGTGGGTGGGTGGGGTTGAATAATGGTTTTGCAAACAACATACATGTAAATATCTCTGAATTGGTGATGTGTAATAATTTATATATATATATATATATATATGACGGGTTGATGTTTAAGAATTGCATTGCAAATATGTATATATATATCAATATAAGCAAATATATATATATATATATATATATCAATATAAGCAAATATATATATATATATTAGTATATATTTATATATATATATTAATATATATGTATTAATATAAGCATATATATATATATATATTAATGACGGGTTGATGTGTTGTTTCATAGGTGGGGGACTACCTGGGCAAGGAAGTGCAGTACCAAAATGGGTTTTGCCTCAAGGTGCTGCATGAATTCGTCGACATGATGGACTACACGTACGTTTGATCGTTCAGTCGGGGTCGGGGTAGACATTTGGAAAGTGTGAAACTCATGAATATCTGTGGACATTTACTAAGTATGACATTTCTCAGGGATCTATTCTATTGGGGGTGTTTGGGGTGTTTCTAGGCATGCATGCATACGGCCTCTACATGGTGCATCGTGATAGAATATTATTTAAATAATCGTGATTTGTTCAATATTATTTTGTACTTTTTTGTATTTCTTTTCTTGCGAATGTAGTGTTCTTGAGTCATTTTGACTGAATAATATATAAATAAAATATATAATGCGTCGTCCGTCATATGTAGGGGGCTTCAAGTGGACGAAGCGATTCGGCACTTCCTGGCTGGGTTTCGGTTGCCAGGGGAATCGCAAAAGATTGACCGCATGATGGAAAAGTTCGCGGAACGGTATGTTGACTCTGTGGTATTAAGAATTCTCTAGTCAGCATGTGTTGTGCTCGCTTATTTCATGGTTTTTCATCTATTTTCGTTTGTTTTTCATCTATTTCACGGTATATTCTCACCTATTTAACATGCGTAGATATTGTTTTCAAAACCCGGGTATCTTTCCGTCGGCGGACACGGCGTTCATCTTGTCGTTTTCGGTGATCATGCTTCAAACGGTAAGAATTTGTCCATGTTGAACACTATTCGGAGTAGATAACCTCATGTATATATGTAAAAATTTCATCTATATTTTTCATCGTATATATATATTTATATAAATATATTATACCCATACAGGACTTGCACAACCCGTCGATTCCCGAAGAAAAACGCATGTCCAAGGAAGGCTTTGTTCGCAACAACCGCGGGATCAATAACGGCGAAGACTTGGCCCCTGAATTTCTCGGTCTCAAATATATATATATTAATTTCGTGTTTTCGTGAAATACCTATATATATATATATATATATATATATATGTACATAGGCGGCATTTACGACCGCATCAAGAGCACGCCCATCTCTCTGAAAGAAGACGTGGATCTGAAGAAACGCATTCAAGTCCAAACGGGAAGTGTGCAAAACAACGACCGCATGCGGCGTGAAGCATACAGCAAAGAGCGTGAGGCCATGGTAAATATATATATATATATATATATATATATATATATCGTATGTTCTTTCATTTCCCCCAAATCTTTTGGCTCCATATATATATATATATATATATATATATTGGAAACTGTCGTCTTTGGCGCCAAACATATATATATATACATATGTTGTGTTCTTTGTTTTGATATCCAATATATTATATATATATGCAGTTTTTGCTCCAAACATATATGTATCTATATCATATTTCCTTCCATGTCAAGAGTTTTGATATTCCAATATTTTGGAAACCTGCTGCCGTCTTTGGCTTCATACAAATATATATATATATATAGTAAAACCGACTACACCCAGCTGCAGTGCCATCCAGAATGCCTGGACACCACAATGATGGAGACAATCCTTGTAGGTGAAAAGCTCGGAGGCTCTGTTCAAGCGACGGGTGCCGGCGACCCCCCAAAGCAGCGGCAGCGGCGCGTTCCAGCTCATCACGGACGACACGGAGAGCTC
>NW_009798343.1:41550-58794 GCF_000520075.1 Aphanomyces astaci | reverse complement strand
AACTGTCGTCTTTGGCGCCAAACATATATATATATACATATGTTGTGTTCTTTGTTTTGATATCCAATATATTATATATATATGCAGTTTTTGCTCCAAACATATATGTATCTATATCATATTTCCTTCCATGTCAAGAGTTTTGATATTCCAATATTTTGGAAACCTGCTGCCGTCTTTGGCTTCATACAAATATATATATATATATAGTAAAACCGACTACACCCAGCTGCAGTGCCTTCCAGAATGCCTGGACACCACAATGATGGAGACAATCCTTGTAGGTGAAAAGCTCGGAGGCTCTGTTCAAGCGACGGGTGCCGGCGACCCCCCAAAGCAGCGGCAGCGGCGCGTTCCAGCTCATCACGGACGACACGGAGAGCTCGTACGTGCGCCCCATGTTTGAGATCGTGTGGGCGCCGCTGCTGGCGTGCTGCAGCGTAATTTTCGAAACGAGTGACTCGGCCAGCGCCATTTCGCTCTGTGTCGACAGCTTCAAGCACGCAATTCACCTCACGTCAAGGTACGCTATTTGACCATACAATGATGACCATTCAACACGATTGCTGGCAATCGTGTCACTCGCTTAAACAATCAGAGCTTCCATTGACGATATATCCATATATATATATAGTACATGGTTTTCCTGTGTTTCGAGCACACAACTGATATATATAATATTAGACTCAACATGCCGTCGGAACGGGATGCATTTATTTCGATTTTGGCGAAATTCACGGGCCTCGCGACATCGTCGAGCCGAGAAATCCGCTGGAAACATGTCGAAGCAGTCAAGGCCGTCGTGTATGTTGCCGTGCACGAAGGCAACTACTTGGGCGACGCATGGGTACGATATATATATATATATATCAGCTATCTATAGTTAAAATATGCTGTCATATATATATATACAAGTGTACAGTTGTCTACTATGTCAACTATATATGTTTGTATAATGGCATCGAATGTGTGTCCAAATGTATGTATTCTATATATATGTATGTATTCACAATCTCATGCCAACGTTCACGACATGTGGTCGATAGGTTCGATATTTGTATATATATATATATATATATGTTGAAAGTGCGTTTCTATTTATCATGTTGACTCGATATATATATATATGTTGAAAGAGCGTTTCTATTTATCATGTTTCTTAAATATCGTCATGTACTGTACATGTGTGGTGGTGATATATACATACATAGCGCGACGTGCTGCAATGTTTGTCCCATCTGGCACGCCTGCAAAGCATCGCCCAAGGCGCCTTGTCAACCGACCAGCCGTTCGTGACCAAGCAAAGTACGCACGTCGTCGCATAGAATTTTTGACACTGTATCGCATACAACGAACTCTGTAGCGTCGACGCCAACCACGTCCAAGCGACTCGCGCGGGGGTCATCGTCCCCCATGTCACTCTCGTTTCCATCGTCTTCTACATCCAACGGAATCAACGGCGGAACCAGCGGCGATGGCGACCGATCGCTCGAAGAGGACAACGCCCACCGCGTGGCGGACGAGGTGGATCCGCTGCAAGTCGACCGCGTCTTCTCGAGCAGCGTGCACCTGACCAATGGCGCCATCCAGGACCTCGTGCTCCAGCTGTGCGTGGTGTCGCTAACCGAGTGCGCCGGCATCTCTGGCCGGGGGGTGACTGTGCGGGAGACGTCCAACGCGCCGCGGGTGTTTTCACTGCAAAAGCTCGTGGAAGTCGCCGACATGAACATGCACGTCCGGTCCCGCGTCGTGTGGGCCAGTGTGTGGAAAGGTATATATATATATATATTGTGCTTTCGAGTGAAATTTCATCGTGTTGTGGGGTTTCTCGTTGGAATTAAATTGATTTGATTGGCTACTTCAGATGAGCTCAGAATTATTAACCAATCAAAACCCATTTCTAAATGAAATTCAACAACCAATCAGATCGATTGTGGATCGGTTTGGTCATTCGATTGCACCCCCTCCCCAAATTTGTACTATCAAATCGACAATATATATATATATATCGAGTGAGAGAGAGAAAGTAATTTAGAATGACGGTGTATCGTAGATCCCTAAGAGTATCTCCAACGGTGTTTATATTTCTATTTCAATTCGAAGTTACGGATATAGAATAGAAACGCTTGCACTATCCGGAGGAGGGTGGTTTTTTGCTATTTCACGTGAAAATAGAAATTCTGTGGCAAGGAATTTCTAAAAAGTCCGGATAATGCCAAAATAGCAACCGTAAAAACGAAGTTTGACCTATGCTGCTTTAGCAATAGGTTAGAATTTACCGTTGGAGATGCTCTAAGAAGAATATTATTTTAAAAATATTTTTGTGTTGCTAAAAACATTGAATTCTATTGAAGAGAGGTGATTTTATTTTTTAAAACAAAATCTGATTTTGTAGCAAGAGTCTAGTGTATGGTTGAATGGTTGCTTGGCAGGGTCGAATCGTCTGCCTTTTGATATATATATATTTGTTGGAGGGGTAGTCCATTGAGTTTGACATGAAATGTGGAGAGTCGTTTGCATCACCTGCATATATATATATATATATATATATATATATTCATCACACGGACGACCCGAACAATATATATATGCCCGTGTGATGTCCCGTCGTGTTTTTTACACGGAGTTTGGTATATATATATATATATTAAACTTGGGTTTGTTAGTATTGACAAGACACTTTACGACGATCGGGTGCCACGACAATTTGGGCATTGCCATGTACGCGATCGATTCGCTCAAGCAGCTGAGCATGAAGTTTCTCGAAAAGGACGAACTTCGCGATTTTAATTTCCAGCGGCTCTTCCTTACGCCATTTGAAATTATCATGGCCAACGCCGTGGCCACCGAGATTCGCGAATTGGTACTCAGGTAATTGATTGGCACTCGACTGTAGTTCTGTGACAATGTGTTTGAAATGTATGGATTGAACGAGTTTTGTATATTTATACATATATATATATTGCACGTATATATACTTCCACAACTCATACATGATGTATGTATATATATATAATATATATATTGAACATATATATATATACTTCTACAACTCATGCATCATTCATATATATATTATATATAATCCTCTGGCGCGTTCTGCTTTGGAATTTTTTATGTATGTATTATAAAAGTATGTATGGCTAGACATTCGTATGATATATTTAGATTACATTCGTATGATATATTTAGATTTCATGATATTTAATGTGGTGGTATAGTTGTGTGCAAAACATGATCCTTGGCCGGGTGCGCAATATCAAGTCGGGATGGAAAACCATCTGGGGCGTGTTGCGTGTGGCGGCTGAAACGTACGATCCTGCGGACGGCGACGCCGCACGCCCTGTCGTGGCCATGGGCTTTAGCATCGCGCAGATGATTCTGACCACCCATTTCGATCGAGTGGTATGTCAAACGACATGGTTTATAATTGGCTATATATATATATTCATTTGAAATTGTCGATCTGGTTGCATTGAAACATATATATTGTCCTTTCAACGAAAATGTAGACTTTTTGTGTGGATTGATTTGCCAACTCCATGGATCGATCGATGAGTTATTTGGTACTTACTGCATGGTGTTGCATATATCAACAATATTCCCAGTGACGAAGTAGAATAAATACACGAAAATTAGCCACATATATAACAGTAGTGGTGGATTGGTGGATGATTTCCTGCAATCTCATTGGCCAACACATTCTCCTGCCGATTCTTGTGCCTATCTTGGTAATATCGATCGATGTACATCCATTCGACACGTCGCTCGAGTGTTTCGAAGAAACAAATATATTTTATATATATATATATATTATTCATTGTGAAATATACTACTGATGATACTCCATTATGAACGAATAATACATTCACATACGATCCAGGAAGAAACTCCTGGACCACGTTATCGTACATACGTCTAATGTTTTATCCGAATAAACAACGGATATCAATAATATCTATCATATTATTGGTGGTTCCCACAATATACTAATTATTTTCATCTCATTTTATGTAGGTATCCGTGTTTGTCGACGCGATCGAGTGCTTGCTTGCATTTGCCGTGTGCGGCTGCGACGACCCCACCGACGCATTCATGCTAAAGATGGCGCACGATTCTATCAACGTGCTCGCCGTGTGCCTCACCCAACTGGCTACGGGCCACGTCATCGAACAAGTAATATCATACTATACTTTCTAATGTCATAAACGAATTGATGGGATTATGCATCCAGAGATTCCTTTTGAAGGGGATGTTTTTCTTGCCTTGTATATATATATATATAGGACTCATTTGATTGGTGGATATGTGTAGGTCCTAACAGACTCGCCAGCAAAGCGCACAACGTTCCGGTCGCATCTGGCGCTGCGGCGGTTGCGGCAAGAGGACGTCCTCGGCCATCGGTACCAAAAGGAAGAGTCGGCGGATGACTTGATCTCGGATGCGCCCATCTCCCCTCGAGTGACCCCCATCACAGCCATTTACACTGACTCGCAACTGCACACTAGGCTCTGGTATATATATATATATATATATATCATATATATTAAATTTATATATAATATATAATATAATATATACCCCGAAACCCCGAAACCAGAGGAGCAGATCAACCCAAGTGATTTTGCTTTGAATTTTTGAATTCTATTTTGTTGTCTTTTTTTATGCTTTCCAACTCGCGACGTATTTGTTGCGGCACTACTACCACAAGACGAGTAATGCATGCAAGTCACAAACCATCACGTTTTGAAACGCTTATTCTTATGCACGTGGGTTTCCAGTATATTTCAATATATTTCATATATATATATATGAAATATAGTCGCGCCTTGTGTTGATGTACAATCACGATTTCGGATATGCATGTCCTATGTAAAGTCCGTTCTGGAGTTGCGCATATATATATAATATTGTATTTTAATAGGTGGCCAGTGCTCACGGCGTTGGCAACGCTGGGCTGTGACAAGCGGCCCGAAGTGCGCCAAGTGAGCTTGGACACACTATTTGCGTCGCTGTATCTGCATGGCCCGAAGCTGTCTCCTGGGCTGTGGAACATCGTGTTTAAAGGCGTGCTGATTCCGCTGATCAGCGACCTGCGGCAGCTGGAAACCGCCGCCGCCTCCGTCGACGTCGGCCCCGTCAAGTGCTGCCGCGTGGCCCTGTGCCAGGTGGTGGGCATATTTGGGCAATTCTACGACGCGATTGGGTTTCTCCCAGAATTGCTCTTTTGTCTCGGCGCGTGCATGACGACCGAGTCCAATTCAGGTAAGTCACGGGTTTGATATATATATATATATATATTGCCGGGAGAATAGAGAAATCGAAAGAGTTTGGTTCTATTTTTCTCATTTCTGAATACAATAGTATATACATGTGTTCAAACAAATGAGGCCCTTTGAACTCTTTGAGTATATGTATGTATGCTATGTGTATTGATTGGTCTGCTCTGGTCTTATGTGTGTATTGATTGGTCGGCTCTGGTCTTATGCTTGTATATTTCAAGCACGTGGCACCAACATACATATATATATATATATTAGGCTTGGCGTGTGCGGCTGCGACGACGTTGGAGAACCTCCTCGTAAGCCACGGCTTGAAATTCCCCGAAAACGTATGGGGGCTCATTGCCGACGAGGTCCGCCACGTCGTGTCGCAGATCCAGCCCACGTGGCTCTTATCCGGCGCTCCCACCTCGTCGACGAGCGATGACGTGGCGCCGTCAGAGGAGCTGTTGTCCCCCATGGCCCAGTTCCGGTCGGCCAACTTTGACCCGCCCGGGCCGCCGTCGGTCATCTCCATGTACCCGTCCGTGATGCAATGCCTCCAGTTTGACTTGAACGCGGTACCTCGCAACCATTTGACCGCCACCACCGACGTTATCCGGCCGACGTCCGGATACCCGTCCACGACGCACTTGCTCGTGCTGCTCACGTTGCAGTCGTTGCTGGGCAACGTGCTCACGGCGCGCCTCAAGGGTCCATTGGCGTTGTCTCCAGGTAAAATCAACCCGCCAACCTCTTATTCAATAGATAGATTGGCCTTGTGTTTTTTGCTATCGATAGGTGTACATACAGTCTGTAGCTCTATTTGGTGTGTATACATACCATGATCATCATATCCATGGATCTGTTACAGTGTCACACTAATTGTCGTCCTTCATACACCAATTACATGTTGAAATACACGTTCCCTGTATGTATTTGATATGTCGATGCACATTTGGTCATATGTTTCTTTTCTACAGAAGCATCTATCTGCTGTACCCTCTAAAGGAAGTGTTATCTGCACAATACAGTAGTAGTACCAGTGAGTACCTACCTACCTATGTATTGGCCACGGTTCGATTTCACGCTGCATATGATTGTGTGGAGGGTAGTTCATGACGACATGGTATTGTCAAAGAGATTGGATGCAAGAACCGCCTCCTAAACCAATCAAATTACGTCGTTCTGCCATATTTCTGCCAATCCAAACCGTTTGACCACCCTACCGCATTGGGAAACACCACATATTGTATATACTAATCGTTGTATAGTTTGTTCAAGCTTAAATATGAGATCAAATAGATTCGAATGCTATTTGGTGAAATGACAAGTCTATTTTTGGGTGAAATGCACAATAGGCCACGCGGCGTCGCTGTTGGGGGCGCTCAAGGAAAGCTATGCGTTTTGCCGCCAAGTGAACGACCGACTGGACGTCCGCACCACATGCACGCGGGCGGGGTGGATGTACCCGCTCGACAAACCCGCGGCGATGTCTAGCAGCATGCTCCCGCAGGAACTCAACGGCAAATGGGAGTACCTCCGTGTGTTATTTGCGATGGTAAACAAGCATGTGGCCGTGGCCGATTCACGCCACCAGTTGACAGAGTACGATACAAATCACAATCCACACATACAAAGTACTAGTCCACTCTGCAAACGGATATTTATATATATATATATATATATACTAGTATATATTTTTTAAAAAGTGATTTGGACTGATGTATTATATATATGTATATATCGTTTTCTTTGGAATGGATGGGTTCTTGTATATATATATATATACAGTATATGCATTCGATGTGAATATTTGTAGACTCGTGACGCGCACAATTGGCGAATATCTTTTGTGGAGCCGCGCACATAGCTCGCTGAACCTGACGACGGTCACGACGCCCATCTCCCCGGACGAACAATTCAGATCCAAGAGCTACGTGCCGGTGATCGTGGATATTTTAAAGGAGCTCACGGCGATGCCCCCGGCAGAGGTACTGTAAAAAGTCTGACGTTTGTGATTGGTTGATTGATTGGGATGGTTGGATGGTTGTAGTTGAAAGTGCACTTGTCGTGGCTGTATCCGTTGGTCGTGGACCTGGTGCGCTCCAATGAAAGCGCCATCCGCAATGCCGTGCACCATTTGCTCTCGTCCACAGTGTCGCAGCTGCTGTTGGCCTAGACGGCTGGACAATAACATAATACTGGGTTTTGTGTCTTTAAAACAAGCGTAGCACATTGACTACTAGTAGTATTACTAGTACTACGTTGTACTGGGAGTAACGCTCCCACTACCTTCTAGTAGTATAAAAGTAGTACGCAGTAGTACTACCAAGCACGAAACAATGAATCCGATATAGTTATTGTCTAATCAATTCGAAACTGGAGCCCAATCGAATGTCTTAAGAGAATGGATTCAAGAACCGCCCAAGCCAATCAAATGACGTATATACTAACCTTTGTATACTATAGTTTGTTCAAGCTTAAATGAGGTCAAATGCTATTTGGTGAAATGTCTCGCAAGTCCAAATTTGGGTGAAATGCACAATAGCGAGCATCATGTGCTCGACTTACTGGTAACGTAGATGGCCAGTTTATGGTGCACGGGACAGTTTAAGGTGCACTCAAATTGGCCAATGGAATTGCTTGATTTTTGGAGTAGCCAATCGAATCACTAGAAAAATGAAATCACTAAAAAATACTTACAGTTAAGTAAGCAAAAACAGCATACATATTTTAAGCTTAAACCGTGCACCATAAACCGTCCCTCCTATTTTGCCTTGACTTGAGTGGAATCGAAGTAAATGAACGCTAAGCGGAAGTCTATTCAAGCCGGTTAAATAATCAGAAGAATGCCCAACCTTTCGGCTTCATGCGGCACTTTTCAGAATTGAAATCCCGGTCCTGGGAGACGAGTAAGCTGCATTCTACGACGAAGTCTCTTTCAAGTGCACCATAAACTGGCCATCTACGTTAAGGTCAAAGTTGGTACTTACTCAACCATCCTGGTACTGTTCAAATCCCAGGCGTGGAGGATTGGTTGAGTTGGATCCAATCAGCCAATCAGAGGTTGCCGTGGAAATCCTGAACCGTCGCCCAGTCGTAACTGGTGCTGTAACTACTACTACGGTATACTACCTGGTCTTGTGCGACTGATCTCGGCCAAAGAGCATGCGCAGAGGCGGCAACAATGCCGATGAAAAGGTGCACCCAGAAGACGTCAAAGCCCCGTCGACCTCGCGCGCCGCGTCGCCCGTCGTGCTTTCGTCGCTTCCAAGCCCTCCCCTTGAGCCTTCCACCGCCTTTGAGCGCCCATATGGCAGTGGTCGCGAAGTGGTGTGCTACGTGCTGTTCTTGGTCGCGTTTGTGATTGTGACAGTGTACAACCAAGGCACGATGTCGACGTTCTACTACACCGACACAATCCGCCGGGCTATCGTCGAAACGCCATTCTCGTCGTCAGTGGGTTCCCTCGCCCAAGTGCAAACTGCACTTCCACTAGCCAACAACAACAACAACGCAGTGCCCCCTGCTGCCCAATCTCCCCCCCTCACATTTGACACGATGCAGACGATCCCGGACGTGTGGGACTGGCTGCAAGGTCCGTTGGTCGCGACACTTTACCCGTCGTCTCCACCGTCCGGGGGCGTGGCCCTGACCAACGCGAGGATGGGGGGCCTTCGACTGCGCCAAGTGCGCGTGCAGCCCAACTCGTGCCAGGTGCAAGACGAGTACGTCAACTTGATCTCGTACTGTTTTGGGCCCTTGTCAGCCGCCACTGAAAGCAGTCGGGGCTTTGGGCCGGTCCAGAACTCGCTCAACGTGTCGCATGTGTCGGCGGGGGTGTTTGCCAAGTCATTTTTTGGGCCATCCCCTACGTACAACGACCTCATGCAGTGCATTCAGTCATGCGCGGTGTCGGTGGGGTCGCTCTACGGGTTGGATAAGGCCCAGTACGCTGCCGAATACACCAACGAGTGTTCCCTTAGCTGCACTTGCTTTTACTCGGACAGCGGCAACGCCAACTGCAAAGTCGCTTCCGCCACGGCGCCCCCCTCGCTGCAATACATGTACACGTGGACAGAAGCTGTGGCCGACACCATCGACGGGCTGCTCGGTCCGATCCCAGGTTCGGGGTACGTTGTCGATTTGCCTACCAACGGCACCAACGCCCAAAACATCCTGCAAACGCTGCGGGCCAATCATTTCTTGGACGTGGCGACCCGCGCCGTCGTCATCGAGTTTGCCGTGTTCAATCCGTACTTGCAGCTGTTTGACATGGTCACGGGCGTCGTCGAGTTTCCCCCCACGGGGGGCACCGTCGCCACCATGCGATCGTCCGTCCTCAATGTGTACGGGTATGGCCCTTCCACCGGTGCCAAAGTATTTTTCGAGGTCGCCCTCGCGCTCGCCGTGACGTGTTATGCCGGCGAAATCCTCGTCCAAGTGTACCGCCGGCCCGTGATGGAGTACTTGTCGTCCTCTGGGTGGACTCAATTGCATGGGGTCAACATTGCCCTGTTTATCACGGTGATCACGCTGCGTCTTGTGGCTATTAACGCCGTTTATGGCAACAATAATACAGCCACTATCAACTTGAACACGGCTGCCCCCACCGATTTGTTTCGGTACTTGACGTCGTTGGCCAAGATGAAGGACCTCGAACGCTCGATCAATGCCGTGAATGCGACACTCATGTGGCTCGGATTACTCAAATATACCCAAGTACGTGGTACAACACAATTTCAATCCCCCCTTCATATTGTTTCCCATTGAACGGATTGTGGGCTAGATATCTCGGCGAATGTACGTATTGGTGCAAGTCCTTAGCCAAGCCATGGCCGACCTACTTAGCTGCGTCGTGCTGTTTTTCATCTGCCTTGTCGGGTATGCCCAGGTACATTAACGATCCCCCCATGAGAGTTTGATTGTGTCTTCTACGCGTTCGACTCATGTTCGCCCCATATTAAAGGCTGGTTTTCTCGCGTTTTCTACCACAGCGCCGTCGTTCCGAACGTTTGGGCAGTCGGTGGTCTCGGTGCTGGAAGCACTGACGTTCCGCCTCGACTATGCCGAGCTCGTCCACGCAAACGCGGCGATCGCGCCCGTGTACTTTGTGTCGTTTTACATTGTTCTCGTGCTGGTGGTCGTGAATATCTTTGTGGCGATCCTCCAAGATGCGTTTACGACAGTGCACAAACAGCAGACGGCGCTGAAGACCAAGCAACCGGCGGTTCGGTTCCCGTTTGCGACTGGCGTGTGGCCCACCGTCGTGTTTTACATCAAGCGGCAATGGGTGGCGGTCAAGTACGGCGCGGGGGCCGCCGCCAAGCTGGCGATGCCCTCCGACACCAAGGGGGGAGCAGGGGACGACGCCGACTTTGGGAGCGCGGGGGGCGCCCTGCACCCGTACATGGCGATGGAAATGCAAGCTCTCAGTGAAAAGTTGACGACCATGATGCGTGCCCACGACGAAAAGAGAGGCAAGCTCGACAAAATCGAGGTAATGCTGCGGTCCATTGAAGACACGTGCGTCGAGCTCAAGACTGAGAAAGACAAGCTCGCCACGTCGTTGTAGTGCAAGCAGTTGAAGCGTTGAAACTTGGCTGCTGTGCTCTGAACATGCATACTAATTAGTACTTCGAGATCGACAGTAGTTAACTGAGTAATGTGAAATGGCGGCCAAGGCTTACTCGTCGTACACCATTTCTCAATTCAAATCAAGACGTTATATCCACTAAGTTAAAATCGTTTGTATCCTATGTATAAAGCGCCGTTGGTTTAGTGGTAAAATATCCGCCTCCCACGCGGATGCCCCGGGTTCGATTCCCGGACGGCGCACTATTTTTCCTATTATTTTTGCCCAGTATTCGACAGTCTCGAGGGGGCATTTGGAAATATTGTGCTTTGCACTTGTTTTGGCGTCGGTTTTACGTGGCTAAAGGAGTTCTGCTGTAACTGTGTTACAAGGTTGAATAAATACCTCGTTTTAGCTAATTCATTGGGGTTTTATAAATGCCAAATAACTCTGAGCAATAATAATCACATGTAATGCAGAAGTGACCAAAACACCTTGGCTGTTATTCCATCGGGTAGTGCATGCTACCTGCATTTACTTACAAGAAGATGGCGCGGCGTGGTTTTCTACGATGTACATGCTACCTGCATTTACTCACAAGAAGATGGCGCTTGTCTTCGCTGTGTGTCATTTGTAATGTCAAAAGTTGTTCATGATGACCAGTGAATTGTGCAATTTGGTCCCGAGAATAGCAGATATAACTTCGATTTGCACTTTTTTCAAATGTGCAAAAGCGAGGGAGTTGCATAAATGACTCCCTATAATTACATTCTGTAACGAAATGTGATCCTAAATCACGGTACGGATTATCTAAAACACTGGGGTCGGTGTAACAAACACCCAGGTTTATGGTGTGGATAACCAAAACGAGTGAAAAGCACAATAATTATTGCTACATTAACGTGACGGTACAAGAGGTAATAACATGACCGACTCTTGATGGGCCGAATGATCATTGATGATCTGACTTTTTCATCCAACCAAAACCTCAATCCGTTTTCATTGGCCAAAATAGCACTTATACCTATATGAATGCATGAAAGGTTTCTCAATACTCGTGTTTAAAACTACTATATATGAAACCTGTTCAATTCCATAACCCTCTATAAATATGGTAATTGTACGCTGTCGAAAGCGGTTCAACCAACCCTACGGTTTCACTGTCAATACCTAACTCAAGTATAAAAGTCAACCCATCAATGGTCGCCTGTGAAAAGCCCCAACTTCAAATTCATTGACTTATTTATGGAATTCGTAGGGAGATTGCCTACGATTTCATATTTGACCAATGAAAACACTCCTGTACAATGATTGGATAATTCAATCACAAATCCATAGCTCATCACGAAACACCATTATTGACGATAGTCCTTGGCAATGCAGGCTGCATAACCATAACGTTAGCTATGTACTACGGTAGTATTTTCGACATCAATGTTGACTGTAAGCACCCATGCCGTCAACACGACCTTGCCCGCTAGAAAGACATCAGCTATCGTCGAACGACTCCAATGTGCCTCTGCATGGAGTAATCCAACGCCATGCTAGTAGCACAGTAATACGTCAAGGTCCTCAAAGGTAAACATCCAATCATGTGATATTAACGATACTCCTGACTCGTGCTGGAGTTTGTTCGTGCCAAGCACTTGACTCACTCGCGCGTCGTTGCTTGTGACGTCATGGAACTGCTTTGCGAGCACGGTCACTTGGATGTCGACGAGGACAGCCCTACCGACCAACGTGCTGCACTACGAGCGACACAAAGTTCTTAAAACGCCGTGGATTCAAGCGCGGGAAGAAGAAAGGAGTATATGTTGGTCTAAATAATGAAGTGGTTCTAAAGCGGGATGCCTACGTGAAGCTTGTTGTCCATGCGTTGCGAGAAGACACGCCATGTACGATAATTATCTGGACGAGTCGTTTATCCATAACAATTACAAGCTACAACACGACAGCCTCTATCACCCAGACGATGCTACATGCATCCCACCAAAAGAAAGGCACAAAGGCGAAAGACTCTGCTTTGTGGCGGCAATTATCGCGAGCGGTCCAACGACGGGTAAGTTTCTCGGGTTTCAGATCTTTACCGGTGGCACAAGACAGCCCAAGGATTACCACGCGATGTTCACCCACGACTTCTTTGTTGACTGGTTTGCCGACCTACTCGACGAAATAGAGTCAATGAACTTGCATGGCGTGATCTTTGCAATGGACAATGCAAAGTGCCATAAGGGCTTACCTGACGGCACCCCAAAAGCCACGTGGAAGAAGCCTCAACTGTTGGACACCTGTCGACGGCTCGGTGTTGATGGGGCGGTTGCGGCGTGAAGACCAATTGTGTGGGCAGCTCTAAAACCTACGTCGACAGGAACATTGAGCCAGACGTCGTGCAGATGGCTCGTGAGCATGGCCATATTGTTGCCTCGACGCCGCCGTACCATTCGGATTTGCAGCCCATCGAGATGGTGTGGGCTTGGGTTAAGGGCCGCGTCGTACGACAGTATTCCACGTCTACGACACTGGCCAACGTACGCCTGCGCCTTGACGCCGCCTTTGATGCGCTGCCGAGCTTGGTGATCTACAACTGCATTCGGCACACCGATACTAAGGTAACAGCAATGTACGAGTACCTCGAAGCACTCGACATGGCTGACGATGATGCTGGACAGGCGTCATCCTCATCAGCGATATCGGAAAGTATTGGCAATGACAACATGACAAATGTCCACACTGATGATTACGATACCGCAGAGTATTTTGTCTGTGATAACGTTAATAGATATTTTTTGTCATTGATTTGCAAGGGTTTTTGAGCTGGCTTCACCTTCCGGATTTGATACATTTACCAAATAGAAAAAAGCGTCCTCGATAGCCTCGCGACTGTGAAGTAGTGCAATTGCGTGCACTTTAATTGGAGAAAGGTAGATAGGCCACTGTGAACAACTTGGCCCATTAATGTAGTTCAATAGTTGCTTCATAACAGAGATACAATTACGGGTCTTGTGTGCTTATGGCCCACACAAGAATTTCCACAAAGTCTTGATTCGCAAACGCGCACAGCTCGACTTTCAACAGTTCACTTTAACTCTATCATAACGATTGCGCCTTCCTACTACGTACTACACCAATAACAGTGAATATTTTGACCCTCCTCGACCCATCCCACCCATACATGCGATAGTCCATATATGAAATAAACTATGGTACCAGATTTGCACCACATTGATTGGAACAAAAACCACATTGATCCGAACTTTTGTGCTTTCCAACCCTTGTCAAACCACATTGATCGGAAAAAAAGTCCAACTTCATCGGGTAATGGTGTAGTACAACGCAGCACGACTTGCGTACTGCTACATACATAATACTATCAATGGCATTACCACTAGGACGCCTCACATTCACCATTGGTATGTGACCTGTACGATAGAGGAGGATTGGTCAATTGGAGTCGGGCAATTTGTGATTTTCCTGAGATCTCATTGGATATGAAAATCGTAGGGCCAGCTCCCTACGATTTCGTCAAATCACAAATGGATTGCGAAATTTTATGTTTGCTACAAATTTGTATATAACTTGGAAAAAAATTGTGGTGGAGGATTTCAAAACCGCGAAATCGTAGGTGTGCGCCTATGATTGCATACAATAGTCACGTTCTGGCCTACGAATTCCGTAGAATGAAACTCAGGCAAAGCTCGACCCATCCATGGTCGGTGACGTTATGAGTATTGTAGGTCACAGTCGGTGAGCATTTACATCTAAGGTAGGAAATACATCAATTGTTGACACTATTTTGGTCGAATTTTGGCACACCGAAGTTGTATTGTTAAACACCTCATCACACAAAATAGATACTGCTAAATGATTGGTTAACGTTTGCTTTTGCGGGAAAACAATGAACATTCGCACGATGTGGCTGTGTGGCAATGGATGTGGTGTCATTCACGTTTGACGATTGCACCAGCTCACACCAACAACATCAGGCCCATGGCGAAGTCAAGATGACACTACACCCAAGCAACGAAACGCCAAATGGTGACCAACCATCGATGGGCCGAATAACCACTCGCTACCATGACAGTAAATGTAGACAGACGTAAAAACAGGCATTTGATGTACGCAAAAACGTAACGCCAAATGGTCACACAGCTGCAGCTGGAACAACTCGCAGCCTAAAAGCCGAAACTCATGAGCAACCTCTTACGATGGCTCTGATACGCGGTGGCACTGCTGCACTTCGACAGCAACAAGAAACGTTTCAACCTTCAGAGAGCCGGGTGAAGAGAATATATCCACGGCTCAGCAGCTCCACTAAGAAACGCACTCGCTACAATTACAGTAAATGTAAACAGTCGTACCAAGAGGCGTTTGATGTCGGAGACGGTGGAGCAATCCACACCACGGACTGCCACACGGTAGGTTGTGATGGGCTTTGTATAACCCCATTTATCGACGTGCCACTTCGCAATGTCTGGGATGGAGTGAAGGTCGTCGAAGAAATTGGGAGTAACCCAATCTGCCAGAGTGAGCGTCGGCTCACGCTCTTTACGCTTCGTCGTTCGTTTGGGTAGTGTATTCCTCTACCTCCATGAGAGTGGGGTCCTCAAAGGGATTGGGACGCTGCCCATCTGGTGTAGTGGTTGGTTCGGCAGGGGGCGGGATTGGTTTCCCTCCCCATGTCCGCATCTGTGTCCACCGTGTCCTCATCCTGGTGGTATTGGCTTGCGGGTCCCCCGTTTCTCGTGCGTGTTCGTTTGGATGAACTGGTCTGCTCATGCGCAGCACGTGCAGTGGCGAACATGCTATCAAGGTCCAGGCAGTGGTGTGAACGCCCTCCTCTTTTAGGTACCCGGGACGGCGTGTAGAGTTTAGCATATACCGCATATGTCACTCCTTGGAACCGTAATTGGTCCACAGGGTGGTTGTTGATGATGAGGTTCGTCGGTATGTCTTCAGTGCAAAAGTAGATTCGCCAAGCATTCGTGTGGCACGACGTGCCTGCAATCGTCGATCTGAATCCCTGAAACAGAGGCAGCGTCTTAAGGCGACGAAGTGTTTTCATCAGCTCGACAGAGTCAAAATTGTATCGGATGTTGGTGATGTCCACGTAGAACCGGATATCGAGGCCCCTGCTCGCCCCACCTGCTCCAGTAGGGGGGGTAATCACTGAATACGATGTGTCCAGGATACGCATAGGCTGCCCAATCATGGCCAACTTGGTGGCTTCTTCCGCCACCGTAACCACCAAATCACCCCCACGGGGCTGTTTGACCATGACAAAGTTGTCCAGGTGACAGGCCCAATCAGCGTCTTGATTGGCCTCGAAAATAGCTGCGATTATCTGGTCATACTTGAAAGAGGCCAGAGATGTACCAGTTTCGACCCAGAAGGTGGCCGTACCCACCTTTTGCTTGTACGGTGTGGCCTCCGCAATGGCACGCAGAAGTGAGTCATCGTCACAGGTTTCATCCTGGGCGAGAGCCAGGAGTTTCTGCACCATGGTGTTTGACTGCCGAGTGAGGACGTCCTTGAATTTAGATGATTTCGTACGCCCTGTAGCCCCCGCGACCGTAGAAGCATAGCTTGGACGAGCACTACTAGTTCCTATAGGACTACTACTGGAGTAGTACTACTAGGAGGGGCTTTGATGGTGTGTCGACCATCACCTGACAGAGGAGGAAACTGCCCAGCATTGTCAAGGTCAATCGTCACGCGGAAGTGACCAAGGTTGGAAGATGCGTTCAATAGTTGAGCATTCTGCCCGCTGATTGGTTCGTGGGGGGAACGACCGAATTTCCGTCCTGTGCATCCAATGGCAATGGACCAGAGTGTGTCGCGCACGGCGGCGACGGCGCAGAGCCCGACGGGTCCTGGGAGGTAAACAGGCCAGCAGGCTTGCTCCCCTCGTTGTCACGGCCAACCAGTCCAGGACACAGAGGCATATTCCCGTCAGGACCTCGACCAGGACCCTCTCAATCGAGGCTGTCATGCGACACGTCCAGCAGCACCGGAGGCGAGACAAGCGGCGCACAAGCAGTTGGGCCAGCGAGGCTCGAGGCATGCGATGGAGGAACCCGCTCTGTGGCTGGAAGAAGAAAGGCGAGGCGGCCAGGGTTACTGACAGTGGCCTTATGAGGGTCGGTGGTGGTGGTGATGTTCATTCTCCAAAAATAAGCAAAAGGGGTACTTGGACTTGTGCGGGGTAGACAGCAAAATGCGAAGTGCGCCGTTGGTTTATGGTAATCGGGGTGTATTTGACCTTTAACCCCTAGACTAAACCTTTTGCTAAATAATATGAACTAAATACTGTGACCAGGGTGGCCACGACAAGAATGTTGGTCATAGTGTGGCATCAAAACTCATGGTACCGTCCAGTGGCAGCGGGGGCCACACTAGAGGGTACTG
>NW_009798343.1:0-15477 GCF_000520075.1 Aphanomyces astaci | reverse complement strand
ACGTATTGGAATGGAATCAAGCCCAAGCATGCTGTAGACTCTGGTGGATGCTGTGGGCTATTCCGTTTGATATGATACTGGGATTTGGCGGAGGAGTAGCATCCTTCATTTTCTTGGGAGCCGTTTTGCCCAAACATACGGAATTGCAACAAGTATCAGTTGGGCAAACCATCAATATCGCGAACGGTTGTCATTTTATCCAATACAATGGCTTCATTCTGGAATGAGGACTTTTCATTGGATACGAATATATTCAGCCAAATGATCAGGAAAACATCTTGAAGTTCAAAGCTATATTCATTTTTATGTTGTCGAGTACAATTTAATGTAAAATTGTGTTCATATCTAAATTTAAATGCGTCATGACATCCAGGTATAAAATTTTGTAAATTAATACTCCATGCATACAAAACTAAGATATTATGACGGTTTGCGATATACAAAGTCAAAAATGTTTCATCAATTCTTTGACGTTTCGCTATAATTTCAAATACAAATCAATTATTAGAATATTAGAGCACTTTCGAAGATTCGTTAAGTTAGAATTTGAAAGTTAAACATGTCGCAGCGAAGTGAAACTCACGTAAAATATTATGGCTCTTTCGAAGACCCCAAGAGTTTGAGTTTGACACAACTCATGAGTGCCCATTATTTCCAACTCAGTCAAATAAGTACACTTGGCATCAAAGTCATAGTTCTAGAATAGACAAAATTATTTATCTTGCATCATACTGAGAGATATAAATTTCAAGAGATATGACTTACTTAGATACTTACCGAATAATATTGTTCATGTTGATATTATGACTTCTCGCATGTTGGTGTATGATTGAACACAAAGGCTGCAAAGGGAGCCAACGAAGGTGTTGCTCTACCTTTCAGGTACCAGGTGGCACAGGGTCATCTCACACAACGCTCGGAAATGTGAATGCTTTGATTAAGTCGTATAAATCAGTACGACTGCAGATGAAGTGTCGCGGAGCATAGCTTTGCAAGGTACGGTAGCTGTTTGCGGATCTATATTTTTTCCACGTGCTGGAGTTCTGTAGTTTGATTGGTTATAATATGAATATGACCATGACGCGCCATGTGTCACACCTGACTCCAGCGAAACTCTAATTCAAATAGTCGTTGAGACATCGACCGACTTGTGTCAACTGGATTTGCGTTTCAAATACAGTATTTTTGCATTGGTCAATCAAATCACTGGGAACCACATGGCGAAACTCAAACTCTAGCTCAGCAGGTTTTCGAAAGAGCTCTATTTCAGACACTTCTTGGCATTAAAAAATGCAGCTGCATTTATATTTTCCAACGCTATCCTTAGTTTTCTTTAATCGATGGACTTTTTGAGTTGAAGTGCTTCAAACATATGGCATTTTAGTGCACAAAAAGCGTTCGTGATATTGATGGTTTACCTACTGTCAATATCAGTGCAGGCATCACAGAAGTATTGTCAGTATTAGGACTGACCTCTCAGCAAAGTATTGTTGATTGGATAACATTTTGTGCTCTATTCATTAACGTCGGTCGAAGAATTCCCCCCAGGAGGGGTATAACCCGTGCTAGGGAGCCGAAATATACCTGTTCTGGGGGAAATTAAAATACGGATAATCTTCCGGATAAAGATACTCCTTGTATAGATCAGTACCTCACTTGAACCATTTAATTCATTCGGTTAATCGGAACTTTCCCGTAATCGGGTCGAATGTCCAGAATTCAATTTGTGCTCTGAGTGGCTTAGATTTCCATGAGTAGTTTCTTGATGCTATGAGTAGTTTCTTGATGCTATTGAGATAAATAAAATCCATCTGGTGTCTCTAACACCGAAGACGACTACTAGTACACCTTACTTGATGTTATCAACTGTGTAAAACAACATGACTTTGGAAACTGGTGCAACTCCAATCGCTTAGTTTTGACGTGCATTCGTTTGACGAGGGAGTCAGAGACGGTGGAACAATCCACCTTCCGCACGGCCACACAATACATAGTGATTGGCTTGGTATAGTTCCATTGTCGACATGCCACGATGCAAGGTCGGAGAAGGAATGAAGGTCGTCGAAGAAATTTGGAGTTACCCAGGTTGCCAGTGTCAACGTGGTCTCACTCACGGTCCTTACGTTTGGCAGTACGTTTAGGAGTGGTGAAGTCATCAACATCCATGGGAAGGGATTCCTCATCTGGAGTCGCACTGGATGGATCAGGGTGATTGGAGAGTGAGTCCGCCATGGGGCTGGGCTCATGTTCAAAGAACAAGGTACGGGGCATCCTGGGTTAGTCATGGGAGCCTCTTGGTTGGGGGGGCAGACCCCATTGGGGCTGAGTCGTTTGATGGTCGAGATCCGAAGGGATTGCAGCCAATCAGTGCACTCGGTGCGACCACCGTGGTGGTTCGAGGCCTCGCCTTCATAGTCGAGGAGGCGGTCCATCGGAAGGTTGAAGTCACTCATGATAAAGTGCTTGGCATGCGGGGAGAAGTCGCGAGGAAGAGATGAGAAGTAATCCTCTCGAAGGCCATTGGGGATGGGGGCGTAGACGTTGTGGAAGTACACCGGCGTATCACCCCAGCGAGTGCTTACCACCATGTATTTGTCTGGGACATCCAGGTGGGACTCATGATACAGGTGCTCGAAGCCTGGAGTCGATTTGTGAAAGAACAGCATGACCCCACTGCTTCGGTGGGCCTCGGCCACCACCGCTGATTGCCCATGATCATTGATGGCGAGGAAGTAATTGTCCCGCCCAATTGCATGGTCAAGGTGAAATCGAAAGGTGGCAGTTTGAAACTTAGTGGCCAGTTTGGTTTCCTGCAGGCCCACGACTGTGTGCTTCGAGAGGAGTGTGTCTCAGCAAGCTTGTGGCCATTGGCCTTCAGGCTGTTTATGTTGGCCGTGAGTAGGGAGATTTGATGTGTGTCAGACCCTGGGAAGGTCGGGGCATATGGTGGTGGACAACGTCGATGGGATTCGAATGCTCTAGGTAGGTCGGCGGGAGGGTGAATGTTGGGAGGGTGTGTGTGTGCGACCACCAT
Organism: Aphanomyces astaci; assembly: GCF_000520075.1. Taxonomy (NCBI): domain Eukaryota; phylum Oomycota; class Saprolegniomycetes; order Saprolegniales; family Verrucalvaceae; genus Aphanomyces; species Aphanomyces astaci. The sequence goes on along the minus strand of NW_009798343.1, from coordinate 12,443 downwards.
GGTTAATACAGGAGGGGGGTGCCGAAAGTGAGAGACGGTGAGTCACCCGGGACAAAGAGGAGCATTGAGTTCTCCTGGTAGGAGTAGCCCGAGGAAATGATTGCCTCCAGTAAGCTGGTCCACTTGCCGGGGTGGGACGCGCTTAATTGTGACACAACCTTTCGCCCAAGGTCTGAGTGAAGTAGCGCAAATAGTGTCGTCGGTGAGAGCATTCTCACTGATCGTTGGGCAGGCAGCCATACCACTGGTTTACTCGTGAGGTAGAGCAGCCAGGCATCCGATTTATGCAACCAGTTCATTTGGACAGCCAGCCAGAGCTCAAAGACTGATAAGACGTCTTCGAGTTCGAGCAGAGTGGTTGCATTTGCACCAGCGGGGGCGGTGGGGGTGAAGTCCGAGGTACCACAAATTGCCTGCATGTATGCCGAAGAAGGTTTATCATGGAAGATGGTTCGGAAACCTTGTGGAAAGGTTGTGTACAGCTATGGGGAAGAAAGGATGAGGCGATCCATCTATGCCAAGAATGTAAGCGCACAGTTTGGTCGAACCCCGCAGGGTGGTCAGAGTAGAGAGTGGACAACGTAACGTTCCCCTGCAGCGGGGATCGGTGGAGACCCAACCAAAGTTCCTCGGGTTTGACGCGTTGTGCAAGCGTCAGCGACTCGGGGGTCATGTCCTGAATGGCCTCCTGGAGCTGCACCTGTTGTGACGCAGGGCTGACCTCCGGCTGGTCTGCCTCCTGGAGAGCAGAGATGACCTGTTTAAGGGTCATGTTGTCGGGATGCCATTCCAATCGCTTGTTTTTGACGTGCATGCGCTTGACCAGCGAGTCGGAGACGGTAGAGCAATCCACATCACGGACTGCCACACGGTAGGTTGTGATGGGCTTTGTATAACCCCATTTATCGACATGCCACTTCGCAATGTCTGGGATGGAGTGAAGGTCGTCGAAGAAATTGGGAGTAACCCAATCCGCGAGGGTGAGCGTCGGCTCACGCTCTTTTCGCTTCGTCGTTCGTTTGGGTGTAGTGTATTCCTCTACCTCCATGAGAGTGGGGTCCTCAAAGGGATTGGGAAGCTGCCCATCCGGTGTAGGGGTTGGTTCGGCAGGAGAGGGGCGGGATTGGATTCCCCCCCCATGTCCGCGTCTGCGCCCACTGTGTCCTCATCCTGGTGGCATTGGCTTGCGGGTCCCCCGTTTGTCGTGCGTGTACGTTTGGATGAACTGGTCTGCTCCTGCGCAGCACGTGCAGTGGCGAACATGCTATCAAGGTCCAGGCAGTGGTGTGAACGCCCTCCTCGTTTAGGTACCCGGGACGGCGTGTAGAGTTTAGCATATACCGCATATGTCACTCCCTGGAACCGTAATTGGTCCACCGGGTGGTTGTTGATGATGAGGTTCGTCGGTATGTCATCAGTGCAAAAGTAGATTCGCCAAGCATTCGTGTGGCACGACGTGCCTGCAATCGTCGATCTGAATCCCTGAAACAGAGGCATCGTCTTAAGGCGACGAAGTGCCTTCATCAGCTCGACAGAGTCGAAATTATACCGGATGTTGGTGATGTCCACGTAGAACCGGTTATCGAGGCCCCTGCTCGCGCCACCTGCTCCAGTAGGGGGGGTAATCACTGAATACGATGTGTCCAGGATACGCATAGTCTGCCCAATCATGGCCAACTTGGTGGCTTCTTCCGCCACCGTAACCACCAAATCACCCCCACGGGGCTGATTGACCATGACGAAGTTGTCCAGGTGACAGGCCCAATCAGCGTCTTGATTGGCCTCGAAAATAGCTGCGATTATCTGGTCATACTTGAAAGAGGCCAGAGATGTACCAGTTTCAACCCAGAAGGTGGCCGTACCCACCTTTTGCTTGTACGGTGTGGCCTCCGCAATGGCACGCAGAAGTGAGTCATCGTCACAGGTTTCATCCTGGGCGAGAGCCAGGAGTTTCTGCACCATGGTGTTTGACTGCCGAGTGAGGACGTCCTTGAATTTAGATGATTTCGTACGCCCTGTAGCCCCCGCGACCGTAGAAGCATAGCTTGGACGAGCACTACTAGTTCCTATAGGACTACTACTGGAGTAGTACTACTAGGAGGGGCTTTGATGGTGTGTCGACCATCACCTGACAGAGGAGGAAACTGCCCAGCATTGTCAAGGTCAATCGTCACGCGGAAGTGACCAAGGTTGGAAGATGCGTTCAATAGTTGAGCATTCTGCCCGCTGATTGGTTCGTGGGGGGAACGACCGAATTTCCGTCCTGTGCATCCAATGGCAATGGACCAGAGTGTGTCGCGCACGGCGGCGACGGCGCAGAGCCCGACGGGTCCTGGGAGGTCAACAGGCCAGCAGGCTTGCTCCCCTGGTTGTCACGGGCAACCAGTCCAGGACACAGAGGCATATTCCCGTCAGGACCTCGACCAGGACCCTCTCAATCGAGGCTGTCATGCGACACGTCCAGCAGCACCGGAGGCGAGACAAGCGGCGCACAAGCAGTTGGGCCAGCGAGGCTCGAGGCATGCGATGGAGGAACCCGCTCTGTGGCTGGAAGAAGAAAGGCGAGGCGGCCAGGGTTACTGACAGTGGCCTTATGAGGGTCGGTGGTGGTGGTGATGTTCATTCTCCAAAAATAAGCAAAAGGGGTACTTGGACTTGTGCGGGGTAGACAGCAAAATGCGAAGTGCGCCGTTGGTTTAGTGGTAAAATATCCGCCTCCCACGCGGATGCCCCGGGTTCGATTCCCGGACGGCGCAATATTCTTCCATTTCTTTTTGCCAGTGAAACACATTGATTGTTGAAATGAAAAAAGACTTCATGGCAGTGCTCTCCAGTAACTGTAGTCCGTACTCATCCATGGAGAATTGCATCAGTGAGTGTGAAGGCGTTGCTTAGTGAGTCACTTACTGCATTCATTGGGTCACTTCCTGGTCGAGCTACAATGAATGCGCGAGGAATTCCGAAAGCAATATCTGAAGCATATTGCTGACCAAGTCATTCAAGGTATGTTCCTGATATCACCTAGTAGTGCATAGTTGTCGTAGGAGATGATGAGAACTGATTGTATCAATACACTCTCCACCTCGACCACAGAGCCGAAAACATGGGCGACGAATTGGTTGGAGCCTACAGTCGTCACTTATCATAAATGCATCCATTTCGTTAACATTATGTGAAATATATTGGTCTCGGCAGGAAATATATTGGATGTTTGCGAATCTAACTGAGCAAATCATGAAATATACTTGCTGTCCACGAAATTGAATGCTGAAGTCGCGAAATATAATGAAGCTCCACGAATTTAAATGGGATTCCACGAAATATACCAGATATTTTTCGAAATTAACCGCAAAATGGTGCAGTACACCTTACTTGGTGTTATTAATTGTGTAAAACAACATGACTTTGGAAACTTCGTGAATTTGGAAGTATTTGAATGCGTTTAATTCGAAACAGGGATTTCGGGTGTCCAAAAAACATACACAAAGTATGGAAATAGGGTTTTCTCTTCTCACGAGTGTGAACTTTTCGTTGGAGCTGGTATGCGTAGTGATAAGAGTACTCCAATAACTTCGATGAAGTTAATGCACATCCACCCCTTTTATTAAACCATGCCAACGACGAAGCTCACCCTGGTGAACCCAAATCTGGGGTACGATCAAGGATTATAACTAGAAGCATCTAGTAGTTTTATACTTTGTATAATATCAAGAACTAAATCAATATCTACAGTTTAGGATAAATTCTGGAAGCGATGCAAACGTGCGGTAATCTCAACGCGTTGCGAGCTGACGGGAAAACAAATCATCGGCGACTACCAACGCTCAAGTGACGAGATTATTTCGACGTCCTCGGCCAGCCGCGCCAAATGAGATCTTGTCAAGCACTTGTATGGATCAATCGACGCCGCGCTCGAAAAAGCTACCATATGCTTTGTACTGGTAATCCTGGAATGTTTGAACTCGTCGACACAAGGAAGAGGCGTTCTTTCGAAGCGCACTCGTCCCTAAGTTTGCATGGATGGTTTTGAACACTGTCCAAATATGTTAGACCTCGACGTTATTCGTTATATATCTTCGTTTGCTTACATTGATTTTACTAGGTGCACATCTCAAAGATCTGATGAATTTGAATGGTGTTCTCTTGCTTGCCACAGTGAGGAGCCAAATAACCATCATGTTATTATTGGTACGTCCTAAAACTCTTGTTGAAATCTATTAGGGATGCCGTCGTTCCGGTTGAAAACGGTGATCTTTGGGCCTGATTGTTGTGCTTATCCTTACCACAGTCATCGTGTCGGATCGCCTGAAAAGTTATATTTCCTCTGTATAAAATTACTTCCAGCTTTTGAGAAGCTCAGTTGTACCGTATTACCGCCAGCACTTCTACGCCTTATGATTGGCTCGTGATACCATTTTTTTATTTCATTGGTCGTCTGAAAAGCCTCGTCAGATCTGATAAATTTTGCGTTAGTAATGGCTTTTTTGGTCACCTCAGTCCACTACTTTTGAAATACAAAAGAAAAATTCAGTAATTTGAAACAGAGGAAATACTACTTTCAGTCTAGACATTCTACAACTTCTACATATATACATATATATACACTTCCTCCATTCCATAAATCTGGAGACATTGGTTTTCGCCAAATTTTCATCTTATCTTTTGTATGCTCTCTGAGACGAAAAAGTGTAATTTTATTCACAAAGTTGATTTTACGACGAGAACAAACAACATGATATGCTGCACATAATACAGAATTCGTAAGGTGAGATAGTAGGTTTTAGTAGGCTCGCAAGGTGAGCCACCTTACGATTTCCATAAATCGATCTGAAATCGATCAAAATATATTGAAATAATCTTCATATTTGTATGGAATATTTAAATTCCCGTTAAACGCATCTTTTTGATGAATTCGTAAGGCAGGCTGCCTTACCAAAGTCTGTCCAATTATATGACAGAGAAATTGTAAAAACTGACCAATAGGATAGCTCTATGCCAATCGCCTTCTATTCACTCAAATGACAAGCCGAAGCAGCTTCACGATCGAGGAAGCGCGTCGCAACAGGATCAGTGGCGACACCCGGACTGGTTATGCATCTGGCATCAACCAAGTAATCATATGGATCAAGCTTGTTAACAAGCTGCACCTGTTAAAGCAATCTGCGGACGGAACAGCGGGGGAATCCCTTGACCTCAGCCAATTTCAGTACCTCGACTTCCTGGATTTTCTAGTCTGGACCGTTCGAAACAAGCCAACGATAAAGCCAGGTACCCTGAGTGGGTATCGCAGCGCCATCAAGAGCTTGTACCGAGACGAGAGCCTTGCTGTGCCCATTGAATTCGGTGACGACATGAAAGAAATATTCTCGGGTACTTCACTAACTATTGAATTTACTATGCATAACAATGCAATAATATTCCATTTTGTTAGGCCTGCGAAAAACGATTGCCCAAGACCTACAGTCGGGGCGTCTTCAGGACTCGGGAAAACGACCATTAAGTTGGTCAACGTTTGAGCGACTGTGCTATGACAGCATGTTGCTATCGGATGGAGGATTCACCCATCTTTTCCTCATCGTGACATGGAACCTCATGTGTCGGTCCCAATCAACAGAAACCATAAGGTAGTAGTGATGTTAGTAGTAGTGTTGTTAGTTGTACTTTATATTCCTTACGTAAATTTAGCTTCGACCACTTCGACCACTTCGACCACTTGTCATTGGAAGGTGACGCCATCGGAGTAAAGTTTTACAAAACAAAGACAAAACAAGAAGGTACTACACTTTAAGTAATAACTGTCTCAATGCTGGTCTATTCAGGCACCACTGTACGTGACCCAAGACATTGCTACGCAAATCCAAGTCAACCAGCGGCCTGTATTTTCCTCGCGCTTGGACTATACCTTTCCTGCAACAACCAAATCGAACCAAGCAATTTATTCCCTGGTTCAAAACAAAAGGTGCATTAATGAAAGTATTTTGCTTATAGATGTAATGTTACTAAAATAATGTGCAGGATCGATTTGGAAAATCGTTGGCGCGCTTACTATGTGGGTTGGACCGACAGAGTGGCCCTGGACCCATCCAGAAACGCGAGATTGGGACGCACTCTATCCGAAAGGGGGTGGCTACCTTCGCATGCTCAGGAACCACTGGTGGGCCGTCCATTGTCAGTGTATGTTTACGCTGTGGTTGGTCGCTTGGCAATGTGATGGAGCGGTATTTCCGCTACGAGGCTGCTGGGGATCAGTTTTTGGGTCGTGTGGTTGCTGGGTTGCCCGTTAATAGTGAGGAATTTGCTGTTCTACCCCCATACTTTGCCAACAACGACGATGCTACGGTTGTGGAAATGCTCCAACTCACGTTCCCCAGTGTGTGTCATCTTGGACATTTGGCGGGTGTGCTCCAATTCGCGTTGGCCAGTTTGGTGTTCCATCGCGATTATTTGGTTGCGACCTTGCCGTCAACTCATGCTTTGTTGCATACACCGTTGCTTTGCTCGGAGGTTGCACGGGAATCACTTGGCGCCAACTTAACTCAAGGAACCATTATTGGCTTTTTACGCCCCACCGGAATCCCGCCCCATGTCGAAATTTACAAAAAATTGGAGAAAAATCACGACTCCATTTTGTCAATTCCAAACCTTGTTTTGGACGGGGTGGCCAAAATACTTGACGAGCGTGGGGCCATGGCGCCACACCTGACGAAGGACGTGTTGGAAAGTTGCCTTGCAAAGGCACTGGGTGGCTACGTTCAATCCCAACCACCATCCAACTCAACAACGAACGCACGCGTGTCTGTCCGTGGTGGCACTGTGTTTGAGTGGGGTGGTCAGTTCAGACGTCTCCCGGAGGATTTTGAATTTCCCAGCGTTAATGTGTCGACAGCGTGGAGACTGTGGTGGCTTGGAAACGGAAATATTTTCCCGTTTTCGAAAATCCTGCCGTTTGATTTATCAACGAAAAAAAAACGCGACAAACTCAGTGAGTGGAAAGTATTGATGACGCGTTTACATGACTACACAACAAGCGCTGGCTTTATTATGGCACGTACACCCAGCGAGGTCGATGTTTTGGCTGCGTTTGAGGTGGCAAAACAGTTTTTACTGCCGTATGCATCGCGTAGCACAGCGAACAACAAGCGACCCCTCGGCCAACTCAAGGTCTGCACCGTCGTGAAGTTGGTCCGCCTCGTTGACGGGAGCAGAACCCAGCGTGCATTCAAAAAGCGAAAAACACGAGGGCCATAATTTGTGCTCGAGTACCTATCCTATTCCATGTGACGTGTTCGTGAGGCCATTGTGTAATCTCCGTTCACGCTGCTCCATTACGAGCCACAGTAGGTGATAAATAAACAATGTATTCAATTTGACAATGAAGAAATTCTTACCTCGCCCTTCATGTGTTGGGAATCGAATTGGACTTGACCCGGCGATGCCACATGATCACCTGTATGGTCTATTACGCAGGGCAATGATGTCAACTAGGTTGATGGAAGTGACGTGCTGAGTAGTATGGTGAGCCCTGTGGCTTGAGCATGACCTGATGCGAGCGTGCGTCGCATGCGGGCGACGAAGTGGTGGTAACATCGGCTTGCTTGCGGTGATGTCAAGAAGTCCGTTGTGAAAATACAGGACCAAGTGTATTGACCAATCACATGGCAAATAGAAATAATATATTCTGATTGGATAATAATCGGTAGTAAGGCCAGCCACCTTACGAATTCCACAAACAAGTCATCATATCGTCACATCATGGACAATTGTGCAGAGAATTAATATTGGACGTACTGATCACACCCTCAATGTCACATGATACCAAATCACTAGAAAGGTTATCTACACTACGTTTGAAGTCATTCCGAGCATTCATCGCTTCGATAACAGTGACTACATCAGGATCGCACACTGAATGGGCGGTTGGTCCCAGTCTTGCCATCTTGTCCTTGCTCTGATGCAGGAACTTGTATGAGTTGTCACCGCCCATTTTCAATGACTCCTCCATGACTCTCACTAGAGTCACGAAAGTCTTGTCCAGAATACGCCAATCCAGTTCGTCGTATGCCCCATGAACGGCGGCAACAAGATCATCGATTCCAGTGACCACTGACGATACTGTAGGGCTTGGATCGAGTTGAAGAACCCAAGATCCAGAACCTTGAAGTCAGGGCTCATTGCTGGTTGTGCCACAAGTCAAATCGCCCACATGCCAGAACGACCGGTAGCAACCACGGCAGGGTCGTCGACTTCGACATGAGGTCTACATTGTCTTGCTGAATGTAGATTGGTTGGTCACGTCGACCTGGCCAAACCGACTTGATGCGTGGAATGACGTGTTGCAGCAGGTATTCACGCTACACCTTCTTCGTGACAGTCAACGGTGTTGTGACCAAGGTACCGCGATCTCGATTCTTGCTCTTGCACCGAGCTGGCTCAACCGACACAAAAGGCCACATACCGAGTTTGCCATCCCACATTGTCTTCCGCACGTAGTCGAACCGTGGAGGCGCCACCGCGGTCAAGAACATCACCTTGTTGATGTGACGTTCGAGGAGCACTTGCGGACAGGCACGGCTTCATCGTACTAGAGGTAGTATCGTCGATTGACCACCGTGAGGTAGAACAACTTCTCGTCAATGTGGATGCGATTCGTCATGTCGTCCCACCGTATTGGGGCTCTTGGCGACTCGCGAACAAAGGAACGAATGAAATTGACGCGATCAGCCTTGTGCTTGTCCGTAACCATGGGTTTCAGTCGGCCGACGCCGTAACTCTTCGACTGGAGCAAGCGCCAAAGCGTTGTCGAAGGTATGCCACTGGAAGCCGCCAACAACGCGAAGGTCCTGCACAGATGCGGTGGGAAACACTTTACGGCGGACTCGATTTGCTCGATGGTACGTGATGGCCGACGTCCCGCTCAACCCTTCCTCTTCAATGCCACATCGGCAAGTCCTGACTGGGCCTTCGAGAGCTGACCGCGCTTCCACACCTTCGACAACATATCAAGGCAGACGCCTTGATATGCCATACTTCAGGAGGAGCTCCTTGGCCTGGGCTTTGGCCTGGCGGTCGTTCTGCTTGTGCTCCAGCAGTTCATGGTACATACTGAGCCGTTGGTCGTCGGGCAGGTCATGCTTGGTCATGGAGCGCGGCATCGGATTTTGTTCGACAACTTGTCCCTCAGAAATGATGTGTGCTAGCTATATCTACGCAACGCGACGAGTCGTTTGCGTTAGATTTGAGCTCAATTGGATTAAAAATGAATGAGTTACGGGAGTTTAAGATTGGCTGTCCTGAGCTTGGGCGTTTGATCCTTGGTTGTGAACCGCCGAGAAACGAAAAAATCTGAATATACCTGCGTACTAGTCTTTTCATTGGCTATCTCGGTGCCAAATTTCGCTCTATTCTGAATAATCGAGCCACAGAAAACGGTTTCCAAGTTATATGCTCCAGATTTGCCGAATGGAGGAAGTATATGTATATCTGAAACAATCTGGACATCTAGAACTTTGTTCAAGTGCTTGAGGCTATATGCATTTCAAGGAGACTCTCTTACATCCTCGATAACTAGGGCTGATGAAAGCCTGCATTGCTGAGTGCCCCAATGTCCCACACAGACTCTGTATGCGCCACATTGTGGCGAACATCAACAGATCGCTTGGTCGCCACTTGTCTAGCCCTGGTGTACACACTGGTACGCGCCGACAGCCACGAAACGTTTGGGCGCAACATGGAGAAACTGGCATCGATAAACTCAGGTGTACAAAGATAAATGTTCCTATGCTATTATCCCCCCAGTCCGTAGTTGGTGCTGCATACCTCTCGAACATCCCACGGAAGAACTGGGTGACCTATGCGTTCCCTAGATCAACGTTTAGCATCATCACTTCGAACATGAACAAATCGGCAACCAATGGCTGGGAACTGAGCTACATACCTCAAATGCTGTGATGTTACACTTCCGATATATGACCACTTACTGAAAAGCATGAACGAGTGAAGGCACTGTACAGTTTCTGAATATACATATACTATGCAGATTCATCTAGATGCCTAGTTTCTAAATATCCTCAAGAATATTTTAGTCAATATATGTCTTCGAGAATTCTACATATAATTTAGAACGTAGAACTAACAATTTTGTAGATCGAAAAGTGCAAGCTGGCCTGACGACTCAATGATACCTGTTCACCACAATTTGTACCTGACGCTGTTAATAAAGTCATGAAACATATCAGTATCAACAAATCGCAACTGTTTATGCATCTAAATTGATCATAACTGTGTAGATTGGTTTTTGCGAGCCAGCGAAGACGTTTTTGGCGTTGTACTTCCATCCAACCTCGACAACTACCCCACTTTTTTACTGGCGCTTAGTTCACCTGGAAGCGAAAACATGACAGTGCGTTTAACACAAGAAAATATTGTATCCATGCCATCCGATGCTACGCTATTCATCAGGATTATATGCTCTAATTCGACGATGTGTACTTGACGAAGCTCTTCAAGGTTCTCTACGCAGCCCGTGCCGTACCAGTTCCGCCACAAGACCTTGACAGAGATCCAGTATCAAGTGCACCTGTTGCTTGTGGACTGAAATCGAACGCTACGAAGCAAGACCCGAAAACGAGATGACGAAAACGATCGAATAGGACACATAATTAGCATAATGGTCGACATTGTAAAGGTCTATGCATTTGATATTAATATACACACATACGTGTAGACTACAGTAAGCTCTCGCTTAACTCCGCACGGCCAGCACAGGGTTGGAATGACAAGTGCGGAGTTAGTGGAGTTACATTTTACAATAAAAATACAAAAAATTTAATACTGATAGTAATCAGGACAAAGTGGTGGTGTAGGTACAACACTACTGTATTATCAAACATGCATTGGTGGTCAGAGTTCATTTCGACGATAGTTCGTGTGGGAGGCGAACGCCTTAACGTTTGTCCATACTCGATAAACTTATACGGTCAGTGCGAGCATAGTTCGTTCATAGGATAGCGTTGAACGAGCTGCCAAGACCAAACGTCCAGGCTCTGCAGGTGTCAAAGGTGGTCATCCGCCTCATGTGCTAGACGCCAGCGACCTGTATTAAAGCTACCTGGGAAAATGTGTTGTCGTCAACGATTAAGAACACGTTTGTGATGCCGGATATCGGAGTCAACTCTTTATCAAACGTCGTAAGTAGTGATGACAACGTAGATGACAAAGTAGTCGAACTGAATGTGCTTGCGCAGAACCATGGGCTCGAAGACTAGTGATATGAATCGTTTTTTGCATTGTGATGACCGAAATCCGATGAATACATCGCATCGATAATGACCGAAATGATAAAATAATTTTTTTCATTATTCGTTTTTAATTTTTATCCTCAGCACGGTGTTTTGGACCAAAACGTGAGTAATGCGGAGTTAGTGGCTGCGGAGTTAAGCGAGAGCTTACTGAATACTACTCTGGCGCATAATAGTTGTCGCCTCCATGTTCTCATTGGCGGAATTTTTCTAAAAGTACGATTTAATTGGTGCTGATAGGTGCATTCAAGAGCGCAAGAACTCTGTTTTGATTGGGTTATTTGCGATCGTTCTGGACCATTTTGGTTCCAGAGTTATTGAGCGCCAAAGTTGGCACGTCACTGAGTCCGCAGTCGAGCTGACCCGCTACGTCAATAGTTTTCAATTTGACATGAATCAAACACTGTCCATCGTTTACTATCGTCCAAGCAATGCCCCAGCAAACCAACATGTCCCCCAAAGTCGCTTCTGCAGTCGCACCTGCTCGTGTCCGTGGGAAGAAGCACCTCACCCTCGCGCAACGTCATCGCATCTACGAGCTGCTCCTGGAGATATGCGTCCAAGGCGAGCTACACCGTGGCGCCATGCTATATGTAGCACAACAGTTTCAGTGTGATTCGCGGATCATCTCCCATATCTGGAGCCGTGGCCGTGCATCCTCACGCAATGGCAGGGGTGTTGCCGATATCGCGTCGAAAATTCCAGGTAAAGCCTCCATGATTCTATATTCTATTATCTTTGAGAAGTATGAAGTTTTAAGGTTGTACTGATTTAGGAAACTCTGGTCGCAAAAGAACGCGTTCTGTGGACGAGATTGAAGCCGCAACCCGCCAAGTCCACCAAGAATCGCGGCAAACAATGCGGGCACTGGCGTTCAAGTCTGGTATCCCTCGTCGCACGATTGGACGCCATATGCAAGAGACTGGACGTTTGAAGGCACGGTCAAGTTACATTAAGCCGTTCCTGACACCCGACAACATTCAAGCCCGACTAGGGTACGCATCGTCTTTTCTTTTACCTTCGTCGAATGGAAGCTATATTTTGAAAATATGTACGATTATGTTCATATCGACGAAAAATGGTTCTATTTGACGAAGGTAAAACGAAAATACTTTGTGTACGAGGACGAGGAACTGGCAGCCCGGT